>NC_133660.1:141985934-142237832 GCF_037893015.1 Macrotis lagotis | reverse complement strand
GCTTCTAAAAAAGTATTAAAATAATTGAAAAGGGAGGGAGACAATAGTAGATGGAAATAAGATTCATAATAATGAGACAGGCACTAGAATTTGATTACTAGCACTTAAAATCAGATTGACTCTTACAATATCCTCCCCCAACTCCAATTAGAGGTTTTCAGAGATTGATCAAACACTAGTTAGATTTGGTATAGAAAGGACTCCTTTTGAAGTATGCATTGGGTGACAGAACTTCTATGATCCCTTCCAATTCCCTTAAAATTTTTTTGATTCTTTCATAAATCCAGAAGTAAAAATTATTCTAACCTTTTTTGGGGAATGATAATATTGCTAACATTGAGAAATAGCTTTACATCTGACCTTTTGTCATTTTCATTGTTTTTTCCCCTAATTCTCATTTTTTTAGCTATAGCACACAAATCTGCATGTTCTGACTGACTACAATTCACTTGAAGATCTGTGCTTTTAAACATCAGATGTTAGTCTTGCTTATTAATATTTTTCAAATGCCATCTTATATTCACCCAGCAAAATTTTCTCAAAAGGATCTAACATAAAAAATAGCTCAAAAGGTGGGGGATTGAGGGAAGATGCTGTGCATTAGCCAGAATGAACAATGTGAAGATAATTAAAGGCTGTGATGTCCTTGAGGCCCAAGTATTTGTGAACTTTATAAACCCCAATACTTTGGTGCCATACCTAAACATCTCTAATTAGAGATTTGCCTCTGGTTGAAGATTACTAGAAAGCTCAGGTATTAGTTTCCTATAAAAAATGTAGAATGCACTTTTGTCCAAGACATGAAAGTATAATATAATTTTATTTAACAGTGCCAAAATGATTTCTCCTAGAAAAGTTTTTTTAAAAATGTTTTTGTGCATGTTTTCCAAATTTTGTTAATGTTATCAGTGAATATACTGACATTCTCCAATTCCATTATGTACTTTTAATCTATAGTTATGCTTTTTTAGTTTAAAAAAATCCCCTCAGAACTATATTTGTAACACACATACTTCTATGAGAATAATGTATATACATGAATGAATATGTATGTGTGAATGTTTACATGCATTCCTCTATTCACATTCTCATTGATGAAACTGTAACTTCTCATTATAAGTAAAATGAACAATACTAATTTAATCCTACTTTTCTAGGCAATACTTTCAGTTCTCATTAAAATGGGAAGGCAAATTCAGAAGCATGCATATTTCATGGAATTTTTAAAATGAACATTCTTCTTAATCTAATCAATGCAGAACTGATCAAAATTCATGGTGGTATTTTAAAAGAAATAATTTTATGACCTCCCTTTAAATTTGATTTCACAGGTACCTGGGTGGATAACTTGTAGTCCTTAGAAGTAACTGACTTTCTTAAAGCGGACCCTCTTGGACAAGTGAATAATTTTCACTTAACTAGAGTATACTTCTATTTCTCCCAAACCAGGCAAATTTATCTTCAAGGCTGTCTGACCACCTTTGTTGTTGTTTTGCTGTCAATATTAGTACAGATTTTCAAAAAAGGGGGAGGACAAATAATGAGAAACTAGTATTTCAGGCTATGGTTTTTCCTGAAAGCAGAGTTTGATATATTTCCTAGTTAGATACCCACAGCTATGCAGGTATATCCAGCTCAAGATTTGATTATTTTAAGGGGAAATAATTTTGTGTTGGTACATTTCTTAGAGAATATGTGGAGTAAAATGGAGTTAATAAGATGTAGTGAAAAATAAACTGAATATGGAATCAGGATACAGAGACTGAAGTATAAATTCTTCTTCTATAGACTGAATAAATTCTTTTTCCTTATTTGGATCTATTTCCATATCTGGACAATGATAGAACTAAGAGAGAGGAAATTTGGATGAGCATCTCTCTTTCATCACTGAAACTTATGAGCCTAAGTGAGAATGTTTATGCTAAATAGAGTATACACTTAATATGCCTCTAGAAAGGTGACTACATAGTGAATCCACTGGCAGTTGCATTCTTTGCAAATGTTTAAAATGATATCTGTTAATCCTTAATGTTATAAACCTAATATGCTGAAACATAGACAAAAGCAGTATTATTCTATCTCTTTCTAGCAATGCTTAATAATATTCCAATTATATTCTGCAGTAAGAGAAGTAGCCATAATGGGATAGAAAGAAGACCTGGGATTTTTTTAATCTAAGGAATCTTTTGATGAAGAAACTCCTGTTGATGTAACTTATAGTTTCAAAGAGTTGTCAGAATAAATGAGAGAATAAAAAAATGTGAGTATTTGCCAGATGCAGCACTTAAATCTTCATCTTTCTGACTGCAAAACTGGAATACCCCGAGTACTACATTGACTACCCCTCAGTTTTAATAATAATGTTTCATTTAAACAGGACTTGAAAGTTTTTAATATACTTTGATGGGCCTTATCTAATTTGATCATTGTTATAGTCCTATAATTTGGGAAGTTATTAATACCATTTTTAAAGGAGGAAACTAAGGTTCAAAGATAATAATTAATTTTCCCAGTTTAAAAAGTTAGCAAATGATACTAACAAAGAAAATTTTGGATGTATATATTATACTTTCTTTTGCCTTTTTCTAAGAATTGGCAATCTCCAAATTATGGTATTTATCTATATTTGTGAGAATATCTTCCAACTTTACTTCTTTGCTAACAGTGAGTTCAAGAGAAAAATAAATACATGATAACCAACTGTACTCTACCCCAGTAAGTCACTTTTGGAATGGAATATCGTCTTCAGTTCTTGCAATTACATTTTATTAAGGACATCAATCAGGAATTGAATTAGGAAAAATTAATGGACTAGATTATTTTGGCCTCTGAGAAAAGATTGGGGAAAAAATTGAATGAAAGTTGTGATGTGGCAAATTTGAGATCAGTATCAGGAAAAACAAGAATAAATAAAAAAATGCATTTTGTTCATTTTTTACTTACTCTCTAGCATCACTAACAAGTTGTATCTGGTACTATTTTTAGCCTCCAGAGTTGAAAAAGACAATCTATCCTCAGAGAGTCCATTTTCCAATTAAACAATAGTTAAGAAGTTTCACCCTCCTCCATTTAAAATGTTGTGGAATCTCCAAAATATTCTCTACCATTTGTTTAACTATTTTTGACATGGATATTCCTATGAATGTATAAAGATAGCTATTATGTTCCCTTCAAGTATTCTCTTCTTCAAACTTTTCATATTTTTTTATCAACCAGTTCAAATTGGACATGATTTCCAATCTCCGTAAATTCATAGTCATTCTTTTCTGAACATGTTCTAATTTTTATTATTCTTCCTCAGTTACAATGTCTTAATTGAGGTAATATTTCACATGTAATTTTTCAGAGAAAACTGAAGTATTATTGCCTCAGATATTCAGTAAGCATACATATTAACATCTACTATTGTTAAAACACTACTAAACAACAAAGATGCAAAGACAGTATGAAGAGAATCATCTTTCCATTCAAGTTTATTTTCCAATGGAGAGGGAAAGGGTAATTATACAGTATTTTCATAAAGCAAATACATTTATAGAAAATTGGAGGAGGAATAGAAAATTAATCATCCACCAAGATGATGAAGGACTAGTTTCAAAGGAGGTGAACCCCCATACACAAAACTATGATCTGATAATTCTTGGTCTCAGATATATGGCTGATTAGCCATAGGCTATAAAGAATGCTTAGATGTGAGCTATTCTATGCCTTTTATTTTAAAGATCAGGAAACTTGACCACTGATGTTTCTGATACACAAAGATGATGGTTACCTATATTTGCATATGGGTGCACATTCAAATCAGTTCAAAAAACAATTTTTGTGCTAGATCTGTTTTTAGAAATTCAATGACAAATCTATCAGTTTCTGCCTTTAAGGGGGTTACATTTCATGGTGGGAAAACAATAGTTACATGGATAAATAATAGAAATTAAATTTAAGTTAATTTTGTATTAACAATACCAATAATCAAGGGATCAAGAACACCCTGTAGAACTTTAAATCACATTAGTCTGTGACCTGAATGTAGCTAACCATTCTGAGTGGTAAATGTATGGGAGTTGTAGTTAAAGTTCAGTTGTTTCAATTGTGTCTGACTCTTTATGACCTCATTTGACAAAGATACTAGAATGGTTTGCCATTTCCTTCCCTAGATCATTTTATAGATGAGGAACTGAGTTAAACAAGGTTAAGTGACTTGCCCAGGCTCACACAACTAGTGTCTGAGGACAGATTTGAACTTAGGATAATGGATTTTCCTGACACCTACTTTGTACTCTATCCACTGCCCCTATATGTGCATGTAGGGAAGTTTAATTAGGATTGACTTTAAGAATTTGAACAACTGCCATGTAGAAATGGGATGACAGTTGTGATGAAAAGAAGTTTCCAGAAGGTTAATTTAGACTTGATGCAGGGTGGAAAGAGTTCATAATGATTAGATCTTTCTCAGGAGATTATGAATTCCCCCTCACTTGAGACTTCTACTCAAAGTCTGGATGGCTATTTATTAATATGTTGAAGGGAGGGGGAATAATTTTAGATAGATGGTGTCTGAAATTTCTATCATTTCTCTTCAAACTCTTCCAGTTTTGTTAATATCCCCAGGATATATCAGTATATAGTTATAGTACTAAAATAGATTTCATCCTTTGCATTCATCAGTTGGTCATTAAGCTCTGATGCTAATCCCTCAAATAATTTTAAACTGGCATTTGTTTTCACCCCTATATAAATGTTCTCATTTGGGAATAAGACTGAAAATGAAAAACAGAAGTAATTATTTTCTCATTTACAATATTCATATTAAAATACTCATATTAATTTATGTGTAAATACAACTTTATTGGTTACATAATTTTGTTATCAATGAGATGAACAGGTTTCTTCCTAGATTTGGAGAGTACATTAGCCTATGTTTATAATAATTTATATTTTTGCTCTAATATGTAATACATATGTGTAACCTGTGGTCAAATATAGTAGAACTTAAGCAACAAGAAACCTCAGGTGTTTCAAAGATTGCAACTTTTAGATAAAAATAAAAAAAAGAATGAAAAGAGAAGGTTCCAGATGTTCTATAAGAATTAGATCTAGTTTGCTTTTCTTCCCACTGAGAGTTAGGTGATGCAGTGGATGGAGTACTGTCCTTGGATTCCGGAGGATGGGCATTCAATTCCAGCCTCAGACACTTGCCACTTACTAGCTGTGTGACTTTGGGCAAATCACTTTATCTTGATTGTCTCACATCCCCGGGCCATCTCCAGTCAAACTATTTCATATCTGGCCACTGGACCCTGATGGTTCTGGAGCAGAAAATGAGGCTGGCCCTTTAATGCAGTGTCCTCACTCAAATCCAACTCACGTGTTTGTCATGACATCACCTCCCTGATGCTATGGCCTTCTTCAAAAAAAGAAGGAAAAACATTATCATTATTTGTGTTTGTGTGCATGTGTCATTTCATGTTGTCTTAATGCATCTGTGTCAAACCATTCTATATAGGACTCATATCAAATTTTTAAGTCTAGAAATGGTCTCCTTGTATTGAAAAGTTTATTTGGGTGATGACTGATAAGAGAAGAGGTAAGATTCCTTTGAGCTTTTTAGGGTAACTATTATTTTTTTTCTTAACAGTGTTAGAGCTTTTTAATCCTTGTGTTCCAGAACAACTATAAATGTTTTCTATACCCTCCAAATATGATTTTGGAGGCCAAAGTTTCATTTTTCCCATTATTTTAACTAGGTCTGAAATTCTGTCAAACTGCAAAGGGATAGTTTCTCTTTTCAAATAATAGTGTCAACTAAATCATACGAAGGATCATTTGCTGAAAGTAATATTTTTATGAGAAAAACAGATTGAATCCCTAGATGACATATTTTAATTTAAAATTAATCTATTTACTAGTAGATAGGCAATGGTAAATGGGAGAGTGGTGTGAACATTTACCATCAATTCAGGAAGACCTAAGTTCAATTTTTTCTTCAGCTTTATCTATGTGATCCTGGATAAGTCATTTAATCTCTCTCTTTTTGGGGGGGGGGTTTGCAAGGCAAATTATTAATCTTAACTGACAGTGTGAATGGGATGAACTCTCCCATAAATGGAAGTGGATAGCAGAATGAAATAAAAACCAGACTCATGCATTACCTTGCTTACAAGAAACACATTTGAAACAAAGAAATACATACAGGGTAAAGGAAAAAGGATAGAACAAAATAGATTATGCTTCAATAAAAGTAGAAAAATAAATCAGGGAATCTCATGATCTCAAACAAAGCAAAAAAATAGATATCATTAGAAGGCATAAAGAAGGAAATTACATCTTCAGAAAAGGGACTGTAAGTAATAAACTTATATCATTTTAAAACATATGCATCCAAATTCTTAGAGAAGAAGCTGAACCAATTGCAAAGAGATATAGATAGCAAAACTATAATGATAGGGGACCTCAACCTCCATCTCTCAGAATTAGATAAATCCTAAACAAAAAAGAAGTTAAGAAGGTTTATAAAATCTCAGAAAACTTGGATTTGAAAGACATCTGGAGAAAACCAAATGGGGAAAGAGAAAAATATTCCTTTTTCTTTGTAGTACATAGTACCTATTCAAAAACTGACCATGTATTAGGGCATAAAAATCTTACAATCAAATACAGAAAGGCAGAAATAGTAAATGCATGCATTTCAAATGATGATGAAATAAAAATTACATGTAATAAAGGTTCATTAAAAGATAAAACAAAAATTAATTGAAAATTAAATTGTCTAATTTTGCAGAATGAATGGATCAAAAAACAAATCATAGGAAGTAACTATGATATTCAAGAAAATGACAATAATGAGATATCATACCAAAATTTATGTGTTGTAGGCAAAGAAGATTTTAGAGGATATTTTATATCTACAAATGTTTATATGAATAAATTAGAGAAACTGGAGATCAATGATTTGGGTATGCACTAAAAAAGCTAGAAAACAATCAAATTAAAAATCCCAAATTAGAAATTCTGAAAATCAAAGGAGAGACTAATAAAATTGAAAGGAAGCCATTGATCTATTAAATAAAATAAAAAATAGGTTTTATAAGTAATTCACTGCAACAGATAAAACTTTGCTTAAACTGATAAAAAAAAGAAAGAAGAATACCAAATTCACAAAAAAGAAAAAGGGTGAAATAACCACGAATGATGAAGAAATTAAAGAGATAATTTGGAGCTATTTTGCCCAAATGTATGCTAATAAAATTGAAAACTTTTGTAAAATGGATGAATATCTATAAAAATACAGACTACCCAAATTAACAGAAGAAGAAATCAAATATGTAAATAACTACATTTTAGAAAAAGAAATTGAAGAAACTATCAATAAATTCCCTAAGGAAAAGTCTCCAATTACAGATGGATTTACAAATGAATTCTACCAGAAGTTTAAGATACAATTTATTCTAATTCTGTTTAAAATATTTTTTAAAAGAGAAGAAAAATGAGTTTTCCCAAATTACTTTTATGATATCAATATAGTGCTGATATCTGAACCAAGAAAGTTAAAACAGATAACAAACATTATATATATATATATATATACATATATATATATATATATCAATCTCTCCTATGAAGATTGATGTAAAAATCTTAAATAAAATCTTGGTAAAGATATTGCAGCAAATTATTACTAGGATAATACACCAAAATCAGATGGGTAGGAATGATTCAATGTCCACTCAACATAAATGACCATATCAATGACAAACCAAAAGAAATCAAATGATTATAACAATAGATGCTAAAAAAAAGTCTTTGACAAAATGCTACAGTCATTCCTACTAGGAATACTAGTGAGTATAGGAATAAATGAAGTTTCCTTAAAATAATAAGCATTATCTAATATCATCAAGAAATATTAAATATAATAAGGATAAGGGGTCAAGGATTATTACTATTACATAGAATATTAAATGCTAGCTTTAGCAATATGAGTAGAAAAAGAAATTGAAGTAATTAGAATTGACAATGAGCAACAAAACTTTCATTCTTTGCAAATAATATGTTAGTTTATTTAGAGAAACCTAGAAAATGATCTGAAAAACTACTTGAAGCAATTAAAAAATTCTGAATAGTAGCAGGTTATGAAATAAATCCATATATATTATATGTCATCAGTATTTCTTTATATAACTAACAAATCCCAAGGACTAAAGATAGAAAGAGAACTTCCACATAAAGTAAGTACAAGCAGTATAAAATACTTAAGAATGTAATTCCCAAGAAAGACCTAGTAGCACAATTTTGAAACATTTTTATCACAAATAACTGGAAAAACATCAATTGCTCATGGTTAGGCAAACTAATATAATAAAAATTACTTTTCTACCCACATTAAATTACTTATTCAGTGCCATACAATCAAACTACCAAATATCTATTTTACAGAGCTAGGAAAAATAGCAAGAAACTCATCTTGGAGCAGATCAAGAATATCAAGGTAAATGAAGAAAAATAATGTAAATAAAGGTAGCTTAATTGGACAGATCTAAAATTATACTATAAAGTAGCAGTTATCAAAATTGTCTGGAACTGGTTCAGTAATAGAATAATAGAACAATGGATTAGAATAGATAAAAAAGATACAGCAATAAATAACTCTCATAATCTTTTGTTTGCCAATGCTTCAGCCATTAGTTTTTGGGATAAGAAATCTATATTTGAAAAAAAAAACTTCAGGAAAAAACTAGAAAATAGTGTGGCAGGGGCAGCTAGGTGGCACAGTGAATAGAGCACCAGCCCTGGAGTCAGGAGTACCTGAGTTCAAATCCAGCCTTAGACACTTAATAATTAGTTAGCTGTGTGGCCTTGGGCAAGCCACTTAAGCCCATTTGACTTTAAAAAAAAAAACCTAAAAAAAACCCAAAAGAAAATAGTGTGGCAAAAACTAGGCATAGACCCACATCTCACAGCATATAGACCTATTATAAAATCAAGAAATATTCTGTCAGATCTATGGAAAGGGTAGAAATTTATGACCAAACAGGAAATGGTGTACATTATAAATTGCCAAATGGATGATCCTGATTTTATCAAATTAAAAAGTTTTTGCAGTAATAAAATTAATGAAGCCAAGATTAGAAAGAAATAGGAAATTGGGGCTTTTGATAAATGTTTCATTTCAAAACTATATAGAGAGTTGAATCAAATTTATAAAAATCATTGCCCAATTGAAAAATGGTAAGAGGGTATGAACAAACAGTTTTCAAAGGAAGAATTTAAAACTATTTATAATCATATGAAAAAAGTTCCAAAATATTATTGATTAGAGAAATGCAAATTAAAACAACTATAAGGTACCATTTCACACTTATCAAATTGACTGAGATTACTAAAAGGGAAAATGTTCATTGTTGGGGGGGGTTGTGGGAGGAGTGATACATAAATGCACTGTTGGTCAAGTTATGAAGTAATCCAAACATTCTGGAGAGCAATCTGGAACTAGTCCCAAAGAATAATAAAATTGATCATACTCTTTGACACAGCTATTACAATACTAGATCTATATCCAGGAAAAAAAAACTCATAAAAATGGGAAAAGTCCCACATGTTCCAAAATATTTATAACAGCTCTTTTTTGGGGGGGGGGCTTTGCAAGGTAAATGGGGTTAAGTGGCTTGCCCAAGGCCACACAGCTAGGTAAATATTAAGTATCTGAGACTGGATTTGAACCCAGGTACTCCTGACTCCAAGGCAGTTGCTTTATCCACTACACCACCTAGCCACCATATAACAGCTCTTTTTATAGTGGCAAAGAATTGGAGGGATGTCTTTCAACTGGGGTATGGCTGAACAAGTTATGGTACCTGAATTTCATGGAGTACTATTGTTCTATAAATAACCATGGGCTTTAGAGAAGTATGGAACCAATTACAAGAGCTGATACTGAGTGAAGGGAGTTGAATCAAGAGAACATTTTACCCATTAACAACAAGATTGTAATTTGATTAAATATGATGGATGCAGCTCCTCTCAGGAGTTCAGAGATCTAGAACACACCTGGGAGACCAGTTATGAAAACACCATCCACATCCAGACCAAAAAATAAACAATAAACAAAAATAACATTCACTTTTTCAATAATTTCTCTTGTTTTTCATTCCTATGTTATGATCTTTTCCCCCCTTAATCTTAATTCCTCATACACAAAATGACTAATATGTAAATAAGTTAAATACAAATGTGCATGTACAACATTCACTATATATTTCACAGCTAAGGGGAGGCAGAATAGGAATGGAGGGTCAGAAGAAAATTGTTTAACTTATAAATATGCACGTGGATGAATGTTGAAAAATTTTCATGACGTATAATTGGAAAAATCAAAGAAAATATCAATAAGATAAAGGTCATGGTGTGGCGGAATGAGCATTTTAAATCACTTCTGATTATCATCTTTCTGCCCCATTCAATTCTCATTATTAATGTTTTAGAAATAATAAAGCGTTCATTACTTTATTTTTCCATTGCTAACATATTAGTTCAAGCCTCTTTTTGTGTCTTGATTAGACTGATGGAATAACATTCTAACTATACTCGTTTTCTTGAGTCTTTCCTTCCTCCAACTTAGTCTACATACTACTGATACAGTAGCTCTCTGACTTTTCCTGCCTTAGCATATCATTATTCTCAGGAAAAAAAAAAAAACAATCTTCATTGCCTATTATTTAAGTGAAAACTTCTCTGCCTGTCATTTAAATGGCTCTACAATTTAATTTCAATGTACCTTTTTGACCAAAGTCACCTTCCTGTGTCCAATGATCTTATCAAATATGCATATTCTTCATTATCTGCAACAAATCTGATGATTTCCCAGTTTTGCATTCTTCCCCATGCTATTCTCTCTTTCTGATATGTCAACAATCCTTTTCTGTAAACCTTGATCACTGAGGCCACATCATTTTAGAACTCTAACAGTCCAGTGAAACTGTCTGGTCTAATAATAATTACAAAGAATATCCATATGTTGTTGCTCTTGGTTTAAAACTCCTAGATAAGGAATGATTTATTATCTCCACTATTAAACTTTGGGGCTACTGCTATTCTTACTCTAATCTTAGGGACCATACTATTAGTTAAATTTAGGCAGCTAGTTGGTATGGAGGATAAAGAGTTCAGTCTGGAGATAGGAAGACTGGAGTTCAAATTTGGCCTCAGACACTTAACCAACTGTGTGACATTGGGAAAGTCATTTAATCCTGTTTGCTTCAATTTCCTTATCTGTATAATTAATTAGACAACCAAATCACATACTAATCTATTACCATTGCCAAGAAAACCCCAATGGTTACAAAGAATCAGTGATGATTGAAAATGTCTAAACAATATCTACACTTCTCTAATTTCTTACTTTATTGACTACTTAATCATATTTTTCATTTTACAGAATTATGATCCACTAAGTTCCCTTATCTAATAAAGTGCATCTTTCATTTAACCATCCATGATGCACTAAATCAGAAATTAATTTTCTTCCTTCTATAAAAATAAAGTAGCATTTTATAACACTCTTGCAACTTTAAACTTTGCTTTCTATTTTGTTTCTTTGTATATCTATTTTATTGCCTTCCAACACTTAAACTCTCTCAGGGCAAGGATCTTATCTTATTTGTACAGCATTACCCCTTTAGTGTTTAGCACAATGTCTTACACAGAGCAAATATGTTATTGAACTGGATTGAACTGAAAACTCAAGGAAGTTATTTAATTATCAGAATCTTAGGTTTCTCATTACAGAATAAAAATTCTGGACAAAACATGATCTCTAAGATCCAGCTTTTTGATAAATACAAATTTATTTCTTTAAAACAAACTCATAGGAATGTTTTCTATTAACAAATGTTTCCAAATTTAGGTCCTGCCTGAGTGGCTTTAATGAAGAGATTAGACCATCCTATAATTAACAACCATCTATGGGCACAAAATTATAATATGCTTAGAGATAGTTTGTATATTCTTTTTTTTTTTTTTTTTAGGTTTGGCAAGGCACATGGGGTTAAGTGGCTTTCCCAAGGCCACACAGGTAGGTGATTATTAAGTGTCTGCCTTCAGATTTAAACCCAGGTACTCCTGACTCCAGGGCTGGTGCTTTATCCACTGCACCACCTAGCTGCCCCCAGTTTGTATATTCTTATGGATATTTAAGTGTGACTTCTGAGCCTTTACTTATATAGTTAATCTCCTTAACAATCTCATTCTGTATAAATAATTTAAAGGTAAATTTCCCAATTCAGGTCAAATAATCCCAAAGCCTGAATTAATAGTGAAGGAAAAAATGAAGTTATATATAAAGAAGACATCTATACACTATGACTTGACTATATCCATTAGAATTTCATATCTAAATTTAAAAATTAGGGTGGGTCTCTACACAATTTCATGATAGTATGTTTAATTTTGATTGCAACTAGAAATAAATGTTTCATCATATTTAATACAGACAGAGAAAAGAAATTTTTCATTGGTTCTATGAAAATAAAACATTAGGAGAAACAACGGTGGATATTTAGATATAAAACTGTAATTTCCAACAAAATTAATGAGATCAAATTATAGCATTATAGATTTAAAACTGGTCAGAGGATAAGAAGTTATTTACCTCATTCCTCTTGTTTTAAGAGTAGGACCCTGAGAAAGACTAAATGATTTAGATCATAGAAATAGTTAGCAGATCTGGGTCCATGGATACAGTATTTTGTTTCTATCACACCATATCATCCTGGCTAGGTACGGTTTGTATGTTAATGCTAAATATTTGACTTTACAAATAGTTACCTCTTATTTTAATAGGTCAGTTGAATCTAGGACAGCATTCATAGCTGTTGCATAGCAAAGAGTAGGAAAAATATAATTAGAGGGAATGCTAGAACAAGTAGTTAGAAGTCAAAAAAATGTTGTATATAATGTTGATATTCTCTTTGGCAGAATATCAGTAAGGTTTTCTTACAAAGACTTGCTTAACTCTAATATGTATTTAGATATGAAAAGTCTCAGATGAGTTAAAAATTATTTCTCAATCACTGTTGGAAACAAACAAAAACTGCCAACTAACACCGAGAAAAATAAGAACAGTAATAGCAACAATGATAATAATAAAAGCAATAATAAATTGCATTTTATATAGTTCTTTAAGTTTTGTAAAATATTGCTTAAAAAATCTTTTATTTTCACAGTAAAACTGGGAGGCTATTGCTATTATTATTATTCTTTTATACATGAATAGTATCATATAGATAAAGGTTTAATAACGAGGGGTCATGATAACTCTCTGAGGCTGGATTTGAACTAGGTTTGAACTTTTTGCCTCCAGGTTCAATATTGCATTCATTATGAAACCTAAATCTCTCTCTCTCTCTCTCTCTCTCTCTCTCTCTCTCTCTCTCTCTCTCTCTCTCTCTCTCTCTCCCTCCCTCCCTCTCCCTCTTCCTCTCTCTCCTTTCCCTTTCTTCCTCTCTCCTTTTCTCTCTTTAGAACCATCAAAAAATTCTGAACTATGATTCAACAAAGTTGCTCAGGAGGATAATTATCCTTGTTACCTGTGGATCCAGGAGTCAAATCATCCTGACTTTCATTCTTCAGAGGATTGGATTCTATTTCTGATCACCAGGTCCATTCTAAAGAGTGCAGAATTTCAGGACAAGCCTATAAGAGAGTTGTGTGTGTGTGTGTGTGTGTGTGTGTGTGTGTGTGTGTGTGTGCATGTGTGTGTTACATGTGTGAGTGTTTGTGTGTGTGTATAAAATATTGCCAAGTGAAGCTGAGTATAGTTATGCAACTAGCTCAGAATATTCCTTAGTGTTACTTTCTCCCCCAAAAACATCTGGTATAATTTTGGTTCTTTGTACTTGCATCCTAACTGCTTAACACATAGGCTAAAGAGTAAGTGAATGAATGACCAGTTCTACTTTATAAGGCAATGCAAATGGTTTTTATACCTCTTTTACTATTTTGGTTTATTGCTTACCAGACAATCGTCTTTTCATGATTTTCTTGCACCATTCTCATTACTTTTCCCAATTTTTTTCTTTTTTTTACAACTTTTTTTTTAGGTTTTTGCAAGGCAAATGGGGTTAAGTGGCTTGCCCAAGACCACACAGCTAGGTACTTATTAAGTGTCTGAGAGTGGATTTGAACCCAGGTACTCCTGACTCCAAGGCCGCTGCTTTATCCACTACACCACCTAGCCACCCCTATCACCTAGCCACCTCTCCACATTGCTTTCAAACTCCATCATTATCTGTTTCTGTCATATTAGCTAATATGATAGGTGTAAGGTGGTACTTCATAGTTATTTCAATTTATATTTCTCTAATCAGTAGTGGTTTAGAGTATTTTTTAGAAGGCTATTAATGACTATACCCAATTTAAAAAAAAAAACTGCTTCTTCAAATTCTTTGACAATTTATTTATTTAATTTGAGTTTTACAATTTTTTCCCCTAAACTAACTTCCCTCCCCTCACCCCCCCACAGAAGGCAATTTGTCAGTCTTTACATTCTTTCCTTGGTATACATTGATCCAAACTGAATGTGATGAGTGAGAAAATCATATCCTTTAGGAAGAAACATAAAATACAAGAGATAGCAAGATCAGACAATAAGATATCAGTTTTTTTTTCTAAATTTAAAGTAATAGTCCTTGGTCTTTGTTCAAACTCCACAGTTCTTTCTCTGGATACAGATGGTATTCTCCATTGCAGAGAGCCCCAAATAGTCCCCGATTGTTGCACTGATGGAATGAGCGAGTCTATCAGGGTTGATCATTACCTCCATGTTGCTATTAGGGTAAACAGTGTTTTTCTGGTTCTGCACAAGTCACTCAGCATGAGTTCATGCAAATCCCTCCTTGCTTCCCTGAATTCCTATCTCTCCTGGTTTCTAATAGTGTTCCATGACATACATATACCACAGTTTGTTAAGCCATTCACCAATGGAAGGACATTTACTTAATTTCCAGTTCTTTGCCACCACAAATAGGGCTGCTATGAATATTTTTGTAACAAGTGAAGTTTTTACCCTTTTTCATCATCTCATCAGGGTATAGACCTGGTAGTGGTATTGCTGGATCAAAGGGTATGCACATTTTTGTTGCCCTTTGGGCATAGTTTCAAATTTCTCCCCAGAAAGTTTGGATCAGTTAACAGCTCCTCAACAATGTAATAGTGTCCCAGATTTCCCACAACCCTTCCAACAATGATCATTATCCTTTCTACTCATATTGGCCAGTATGACAGGTGGAAGGTGGTACCTCAGAGAAGCTTTAATTTGCATTTCTGTAATAAGTAATAGTTTATAGCAATTTTTCATATGAATATGGATTGCTTTTATCTCCTCATCTGTAAATTGCATTTGCATATCTTTTGACCATTTGTCAATTGGGGAATGGCTTTTTTAAAAATTTGTCTGAGTTCTCTGTATATTTTAGAAATGAGTCCTTTTTCAGAAAAATTACTTGTAAATATTGTTTACCAGTTTATTACATTTCTTTTGATCTTGGTTACAGTGGTCTTGTTTGTACAAAAGTTTTTTAATTTAATGCAATGAAAATCACCTAGTTTGTTTTTAGCAATGTTCTCCATCTCTTCCTTAGTCATAAACTGTTTCCCTTGCCATAGATTTGACAGGTAAACAAGTCCTTGATCTTCTAGTTTGCTTATAGTACTGTTTTTATGTCTAAATCCTGCATCCTTTTTTATCTTATCTTGGTATAGGGTATGAGGTGTTGGTCTAATATAAGTTTCTTCCATACTAACTTCCAATTTTGCCAGCAGTTTTTATCGAAGAGAGAGTTTTTATCCCAATAGTTGGACTCTTTGAATTTATCAAACAGCAGATTACTATAATTGTTTCCTCTTATTGCACCTAGTCTATTCCACTTTTCCACCACTCTATTTCTTAGCCAATACCAAACAGCTTTAATGACTGTTATTTTATGATATAATTTTAGATCAGGTAGTGGCTAGGTCTCCTTCTTTTGCACTTTTTTTTTCATTAAATCCCTGAGCATTCTTGACTTTTTATTTCTCCATATGAATTTACTTACATCTTTTTCTAACTCATTTAAGTAAGTTTTTGGAATTTTGATTGATAGGGCACTAAACAGGTAGTTTCCTTTTGATAGAATTGCCATTTTTATTATATTAACTCGACTTATCCATGAGCAGTTGATGTTTGCCTAGTTATTTAAATCTGATTTAATTTGTGTGAGAAGTGTTTTGTAATTGTTTTCAAAAAGTTTCTGAGTCTGCATTGGCAAATAGACTGCCAGGTATTTTATATTTTCTGAGGTTATTTTGAATGGGATTTCTCTTTCTTGCTCTTTCTGTTGTACCTTACTAGTCATATATAGAAAAGTTGAGGATTTATGAGTGTTCGTTTTATATCCTTCAACTTTGCTAAAATTGCTAATTGTTTCTAGTAGTTTTTTGGTTGATTTCTTGGAATTCTCTAGGTATACCATCATGTCATCTGCAAAGAAGGAGAGTTTTGTCTCTTCCTTCTTAATTCTAATTCCTTCAATTGTTTTTCTTCTCTAATTGCTTAAGATAACATTTCCAATACAATATTGAGTAGTAGTGGTGATAATGGGTATCCTTTTTTCAACCCCTGATCTTATTGGGATTGCTTCTAGCCTCTCTGCATTGAATATAATGCTTGTTGATGGTTCCAGATTGATACTGCTTATTATTATTAGGAACAGTCCATTTATTCCTACACTCTCTAGTGTTTTTGGTAGGAATGGATGCTATATTTTGTCAAAAGCTTCTTCAGCATTTATTGATATGACCATATAATTTCTGATAGGTTTGTGTTGAAATAATTGATTATACTAACAGTTTTCCTAATATTGAACCAACCCTGCATTCCTAGAATGAATCCTACTTGGTCAAAATGTATTATCCTAGTCGACCATTTATCAAGTGAGGAAAGACTTGAAAAAAGTCAGTTCCCTTTATATTTGAGAAATGAGGCTTTTATCACAAATGACGTTAATATTTTTTGCTATGATTACTTTGAAATTACCTATTTAAATTTCTCTCTCTTTTTAACCTATTCTATCTCAAAAGTACTTTGCTTCTTGTCATGATCTCCCCTAATATGACCTCCTTCATATCTTCTCATTTCCTTCTCTTATTCCTTTGCCCCCTTGTAGTATAAGAAAAATGACTTTATTGAAATAAGTGTGTATGTTCCTGTTGAAACAAATTCTGATGAGAGTAATTTTTGTTTTTTTTTTGTTTTTTTGTTGTTTTGTAAGTCACTGGGGTTAAATTACTTCCCCAGTGTCACATAGTCAGGTAATTATTAAGGGTCTGAGGCTAGATTTGATCTCAGATTCTCCTGACTCCAAGGTTGGTGCTCTAACCACTGCACCACCTAGCTGCCCTGACAGCAATGTGAAATTATTGCCCATAACACCCACCACCATCTTCCCTACAACTGCAAAAATCTCTTTCACACAATTTTTATGTGAAATAATTTCTCCTATTTTGCTTCTCCCTCCCCATTTCTTCCAGTTTATCCCTTATTATCACCACTTAATTTGAATTTTTAGATATTATCCAATCAAGGACAAACATTTTTATCACTTCGAAATTTTATGTTTTTCAGAAATCATCACAACACAGCCAATTCAAAAGTATGCTCTCTATCTTTGAATATTCCTAGCTTCTCTTATAATGATAAAGTTTTTAGGATTTACAAGCATTATCTTCCCAGGAAGGAATGTAAACAGTTTAACTTTATTGAATACCTTATGATTTACTTTTTTCATTTTTATGCTTCCTTTGTGTCTTATATTTGAAATTTAAATAATCCATTTAATTCCATCTTGAAAGTCCTCTCTATCATTATATATTTATTTTCCCCAGAATGAATATGTTCAGTTTTTCTGTGTAGGTGATTATTGTCTGCCATCCCATCTCCTTTGGCCTCCAGAATATCATATTGCAAATCCACCAGTGAAGAAATTTCTAAATCCTGTGTTATCTTGACTGTTGCTCTATGCCATTTGAATTGTTTCTTTCTGATCGCTTACAATACTTTCTCCTTAACCTGTGACCTTTGATATTCAAATGTATTATTTCTGGAAATTGTCATTTTGGAATCTCTTTTCAGAGATGGCTAGATTCTTTCAATTACTATTTTACATTCTGTTTCTAAGATAGAAGAACAGTGTTCTTTGATAATTGCTTGAAATCTGATATCTAGTGTCCTTCTTTGATCATGATTTGCAGGCAGTATGATAATTCTTAATCTATGCCTCCTAGATATATTATCTAAATTAGTTATTTTTCCATTGATATGTTTTAAATTTTCTTCTTTTCATTTTGTTAATTTTTCTTAGTATAATATGAAGTCATTCACTTTGGCTTGCTCTTGAATGAAATTTTGTATTTCTTTTCCCTTTGACAAGTTCTATTTTATAAGGCATTCTTTTCTTCATTGATTTTTATACCTCTTTTACTATTTGGCTTAAACTTTTTTATAAGGTGTTATTTTCTTCATTATTTTCATGCCTGTTTTTTTCTTAACAAACACTCAAATCTTTTTTCATGATTTTCTTGCACCCAATTTCTCCTCTTTCCTCTCCTCTTCCCAATTTTACCTCTTCCTCTCTTATTTGAGTTTTAAATATTTTTTGTTCTCTTCAAGGAATTCTTCTTTTACTTTGAGGCTGTGGGTATAGCAAATTTTTCTGTTGTCTCATTTTTTGTGTAGAACTTTCCTATCACAGTAGTAATCTTCTATGCTCATATTCGTTGTTGTTTTTGCTGCTGTTTGCTCAATGTTTAAACCTTTTTCTTGACTTTTAACTTTACATTAGTTTTGGACTCTGTTCCAGGGGTGGAGGTGGCACTTTTGTTACCTTTAGGTTTTTCATGCTGTTTTTTTTCAAAGTTTAATTCTTAGGAGATTTTAAATTTTCTGTTCTTGCAAAGCAGTATAATATAAGGAGAGATATGGTTATTTTTTTTGTTCCAAAATTAAGGTGTTTATTTAGAAAGAAGAAAAATTCATGGGATTTCAAGGGAAAAATTTAATGTTACAATCTATAAAATTTCTAAAGCTTTTTCCAAGTTACAATGTGATTACAAAACAGCAGCAGAACATACACATGTTCTTCCCCCCCAAAAAAGAGAGAAACAAAAATAGTGAGAGAGAGAAAAACAGTATACTTCAGTCTGTCTTCAGATTCCAATGAATCTGTCTCTGGGAGGGGTTGCCTTCTTTATCATAAGTCCATGGGAGAAGTTGCTTCAATATTTTACCCTCAGTTGGTATTACTAGCTGTATTTCCCTCCACTCTCTTCTTCTCCACTGTAATTTATTCTATTCTCTCTCTCTCTCTCTCTCTCTCTCTCTCTCTCTCTCTCTCTCTCTCTCTCCTTTCAAGGAGAATTGTGTTGTATCTGAGTACCCTCTTCCATGATCTTCCTTCTCTTCTATCACCTACTCCCCCCCCCCCCCCATTCTTCCTTATCCCATCACTTTTCTCTAACTTTTCTCTAAGGTAAGAAAGATTTCTATTCCCTATTAAGTGTGAATGTTATTTCTTTTCTGAGCCAGTTCTGATGATAATGAAGACTCACTCAGTCTCCCCACCTTCCCCTTTTCCACTTCATTACAAAAGCTTTTACTTGACTCTTTTCCCTTCCTCCCAGTATTTTCCTTTATCACCCATTGACTCCATTTTTTTTACTAAATTACACCATAATATTCAACTCCCTCCTGAGCCTTGGATATATATATATATATGCATATATATATATATATATGCATATATATATATGTTCCTTCTAACTGTTCTTGCAAATGAGGAGGTTCATATGATTTATCAAAATTTATCAATATCTTCTTTCCATGAAGGAATACGGACAGTTCAACATCATTAAGTTTCTCATAATTAGTCCTTCTCATTCACCCCCTTCTATGCTTCACCTGATGCTGTACTTGGAGATCAAACTTTCTGTTCAACTCTGGCTATTTCAATAGGAAAGTCTGAAAGTCCCTTGTTTCATTGAAAGTCTACCTTTTCCCCTGAATGAGGATGTTCAGCTTTGGGTAGTTGATTCTTGGTTGTAATCCAAGCTCTTTTGTATTCCAGAAAACCATATTACAAGCTCTGTGAGTCCTTAATGTAGATGCTGCCAAATCCTGTGTAATCCTGACAGGAGAGCTACCGGTAGTTGAATTGTTTGTTTCTGGCAGCTTTTTGTACTTTATCTTTGACTTGGGACTTTTGGAATTTGGCTACAATATTCCTGGAAGCTTTTTTTCCCTTTGGGATCTCTTTTAGGAAGTGAATGGTGAATTCCCTCAATTTCTATTTTATCCTCTGTTCCTTGGACTTCAGGGCAATTTTGTTATATTAATTCTTGAAAAATGAAATCTAGGCTCTTTTCCTGGTCATGAATTTCAGGTAGCCCAATCATTTTTAAATTATCTCTTCTGGATGTGTTTTTGAAGTCAGTTGTTTTTCCAATGAGATACCTCACATTTTCTTCTAATTTTTGGTTCTTTTGGTATAGTTGTATTTCTTCCTGATTTCTCACAAAGTCATCAGCATCCTTTAGTTTGATTCTATATTTACAGGAGTTATTTTCTTCAGAGAGCTTTTTTATTTCCTTTACCAGATGGTCAATCTTGCTTTTTAAGGCATTCTTCTCATTTGCCTTTTGCTTTTGTATTGCTTTTCCCATTTGGCCTAAACTGGTTTTTAACAAGTTATTTTCTTCAGTAATTTTTTTTATATTTCTTTCACCAAGCTGCTGACTTAGTTTTCATGATTTATCAGCATTGCTCTCATTTCTCCTCCCAATTTTAATTCTACCTACCTTATTACTTTTCCAAGTCTTTTTTGAGCTCATCCATAACCTGAGCCCATTTTCTATTTCTCTTGGAGGTTTTAGATACAGAAGATTCAATTTTGTCATCTTCTGAGTATGTATTTTGGTCCTCCATGGGACCAAAGTAATTTTCTATGGTCAGATTCTTCTTTTTTCTGTTGTTTCCTCATTTCCTCAGTCTATAACTGATTTACCACACTTCCAAGGCTCTGGGGAGTTTTGGAGACACACCACAGGGACCTTAATTCCTCCAAGGTCTTATGAAAGGCCCTGAATATTCTCTTGCCTGTGCTCTGGGTATGGATGACCATGGCCCTCCCCTCTGCCCTGGAGCTGTGAGAAGGTCCTTGCTAGTTTATAGTAGTATGGCAACCCAGACTGCAACCTAGATCAATCTGTAGACATATAACAGGGAGAGCAGAGAGACCTTGCTGTCTCCCCCAACTCCCTTGTGGGCTGGGAGTTCTGGAGATGCTGGGTGTCTTCTCTGATTCTCATTGCAGATTCTTACTGCAGGGCTTCTCTGAGGCCAGAACCTCTGCTCCCTGCTCACTCTGTTGAAGCAGAGTTCTCTCACCACCCCTTCAAGATGTTTCAGGTGATCCCTGTGCCAAGAGGTCTGGAAACTGCCACCTCTCCTGGACCCAGGCAGTCCTGTGATCCAGGTGTCCCATGGGTTGTTCCTGGAAGACTGGAACTGGTTTGCTTCAACCTGGCTGTACTGTGCTGTAG
Source organism: Macrotis lagotis (assembly GCF_037893015.1). Classification (NCBI taxonomy): domain Eukaryota; kingdom Metazoa; phylum Chordata; class Mammalia; order Peramelemorphia; family Peramelidae; genus Macrotis; species Macrotis lagotis. The sequence continues at coordinate 142,216,208 of NC_133660.1, read as the reverse complement.
CTGAACTGCAGCTGCACTGCTCTTTCCAACCCTGGTTCCCAGTGAAACAGACCTATCCTGTGGAACTTTTTAAAAATTTATTTTCATCCTTTTGTACATGCAAGTTTCCTTTTTACAAAATTTCCTTCCACTCTTCCTTCCCACAGCATTCCCCTCAGTAAGGAACAGTCAGGTTACATACATATTTTTAAACATATTTAGTAATTTTTGTCATGAGGTATTAGGACTAAGGGAAAGAGATACATAAGAGATAATTTTTAAAAAGTGTTCATCACATTTGGTAGGGGTCTTTTGTGTGCGTGTTTTGTTTTGTTTTGTTTTATTTTTCTTCCTCTGCTTGGGAATGATATAGTCCATAACCAATCTAATACTGTTGTCCAAGCTCTCTGGACTGCTGAGAGCAGTTGTGTCCATCAAGGTTGTTCATCTCATAGTGTTGGTGATGTGTATATTATTCCTTGACTCTTTCTCTTCACTCAGCATCAGAGCCTGTAAGTCATTCCATGTTTCTCTAGAGTCCAATCATTCATGGTTTCTTACAGAACAATAATATTCCATAGTATTCAGTATCATAACTTGTTTAGTCATTCCCAATCAATGGGCATCCCTCCCTTCAATTTCCAGTTCTTTGCCACTACAAAAGAGCTGCTGTGAATATTTTGAACATATAGTACTTTTCCCATTTTTTATAATTTCTTCTGGATACAGTCCTAGAATTGGAATTGCTGGGTCAAAGGGTATGAACAGTTTTATTGTTCTTTGGGTATAGTTCCATATTGCCCTCAAGAAAGTTTGGATCTATTCAGAACTCCAACAGCAATGCACTATTGTCCCAATCCTCCCACAACCTCTTCAATGTTGATCATTGTCCCTTTTTCTCATCTGGGCTAATCTGATAGATAAGAGATGATACCTCACTGTTGTTTTAATTTGCATTTCTCTAATAGTAATTTGAAGCATTTTTTTTCACATGAAAATATATAGCTTTAATTTCTTCATTTGAAAAGTGTCTGTTCATAACCTTTAATCATTTATCAATTGGGGAATGACTTGTGACCTCATAAACTTGATGCAATTCTCTATATATTTTAGAAATGAGACCTTTATGTGAAGATTGTTTGCCAGCTTTCTGCTTTCTTCTAATTTTGGCAGCATTGATTTTAATAGTGCCAAAACGTTTTTAATTTAATATAGTCAAATCATTCACTTTGAAGTATATAATGTGATCTAATTCTTGTTCAGATATAAATTTATCCCTTTTGGTCCATTAATTTACCTATGAAATTGCTCTTTATGTCTAACTCCTGTAACCCATTTTGACTTTATTTTGGTATAAGGTGTGAGATGTGGATCTATGCCTAGATTTCACCATACTATTTTCCAGTTTTCCCCAAAATTTTTGTTAAATAATGAGTTCTTATCCCAGAGGTTGATGTCTTTGGGTTTGTCAAATAATAGATTGCTTTAGTCATTTGCTGCAGTTCCTTTTGTACCATCTTAATTCTCTGATCCATTACTATTATTTCTTAAGCAATACCAGGCGGTTTTGATGACTGCTGCTTTATAGTATAGTTTTAGATCTGGTAGAGTTAGAGCACCTTCCTTTCCAGTATTTTTTATCAGTTTCCTTGCCCTTTCGTTTCTCCAGATGAATTTTGTTTCCTACTTTTTCTAGCTTGTTAAAGTAGTTATTTGGTAGTTTGGTATGGCACTGAATAAGTAATTTAATTTGGGTAAAATTGTCATTTTTATTATATTAGCTCTACCTAAGCATGAGCATTTGACATTTTTCCAATTATTTAGATCTGACTTTATTTGTGTGAGGAGAGTTTTATAATTATGATGATATAGCTTGTGGGTTTGTCTTGGGAGGTAGATTCCCATGAATTTAATGTTGTCTACAGTGATTTTATTTTATTTTATTTTTGCAAGACAATGGGGTTAAGTGGCTTGCCCAAGGCCATATAGCTAGTCAATTATTAAGAGGCTGAGGCCAGATTTGAACTCAGGTACTCCTGATGCCAGGGCCAGAGCAGCACCAAGTTGGCCCTGTCTACAGTGATTTTAAATGGAATTTCTCTTTCTATATCTTGTTCTTGGTCTTTGTTGTTCATATATAGAAATGCTGATGATTTATATGGGTTTATTTTATATCCTGCTACTTTGTTTCAAGGAATTTTTTTAGATGATTATTTTAGATTGTCTAGGTATAACATCATATAATCTGTAGAGAGAGAAAGTTTTGTTTCCTCATTGCCAATTCTTAGTCCTTCAATTTCTTTTTCTTCTCTTATTGCTACTGCTAGCATTTCCAAAACTATGTTGAATAGTAATGGTGATAATGGGCATCCTTATTTCACCCTTGAATTTATTGGAAATGCTGTGTTTATTCCCATTACATATAATAGTGTTGATGTTTAAGATAGATACTTTTTTATTATTTTAAGAAAAATTCCACTTATCTCTAAAATTTCTAATGGTTTTTAATAGGAATGGGTCTAATATTTTATCAAAGGTTTTTTTTGCATCTATTGAGATAGTCATCTGGTTTTGCTATACTGCAGAACTACTAAGTTGTCTTAGACTGGGAAATTGTATCACTCAATCTTTCTATTGGTTCTGCCCCTCTAAATTTTGGCTAGAGACATAATTTGATGGCTTTTGCAGTTTTTTGGGGGAAAGTGTTCCTGGGAATTCCTGCCTTCATGTGACCATTTTGACCCTGCACCACTGGGAAGTATGATAATTGCTCTTTTGGTTTGTGCTCTGGAACTGTGACCAGAGACCTGTTCCCATGTGGTCTGTCACATGCTCTACTTTACTAGTACTAAGCCTTATTCTGAGACTCTGAAGCAGAACTCTCTTTGGTCTATGCAACAGAGTCCAACATTCAAAGGGAGTATAAATGTTTTACTATTATCTTTCAAGCACTTGTCTGATCCTATCACAGTATATGAACTGAGAACTCTGGAAGCTACTGCTGATTCAGTTGTCCCCAAGTCCTGCTGTTGGCTTACTGAACTCACCATAGCTTGTACTGTGTTCCACTCTCCCCAAGTGGACAGAACTTCATGGCTGATCTTTTAAAGTTTTCTTGAGTTAGAAAATCGTCTCATTCCATCCTTCATTGGTTCTGCCTCTCTAGAATTTGTTTTAAGTCATTATTTTAAAGATAATTGAAAGGAAATTTGGGAGAGCTCTTGTGGGCCTGTCATCTTACCTTTGCTCCAGAATTTCAACTCTTAATGGGTAACTAATTAATAATGCATCATTAGAGTAAACACTAAGTGCTTCGTATCTCAAACAATAACCAAAATAAATGAAAACTTGATATTAGAAAGAGCAGTATGAATTTTTTCAATTAAAAGTATTATGCTTGAATATTTTTCACTTCAATTCATCCCCAAACTATTATTCAAGAGTATAAAAGTAAATGAATAATTTGAGAAAAATGAAACTGCTATTTAGCATACACTTTTTTTCTGTCATTTTTAAATTTCTTTTTTGAAATTAAGTATGAAAATGCATAAAAAGCATAACACTTTCTAGGCAATATGTTTTCTTCTGCTTAAAACATGTTAGGCTTCTGAATTAAGGGGATCTATGATTTCTTTTGAGAAGTATATAATTATTGTAATTAGCAGACTTTCTCATACAAACATGCTTACCTTTTCCAAGTAAAACTGAAAGGAGAATTTATCAAAGTACTGTATGATTTCCTTAGTTGATGAGGAGGTTTTGATAAAATTGAAATTTGGCCAGAATGACATAGGCTATATATCTATAAAACTTATACAAAAACACAAAAACACAATTCTCATCACAGAATCTCAGTTTTGGGAGGACATCAAAGATCCCATGTTTGAAAAGAAATTTCTTCTAACATACTCAATTTGGCCATGTGTCTAATTGAAAACCTACATTTAATCTCTACTTCCTGAGCCAATCTATTTCAATACTGACTCAAGAAGTTAAAATTATTCAATTATTCAAAAATCATTTTTGACTGGCAAATTCATGGACTTCATATTTATATTTTTTAAGTTTATTTAGAATTTTAATTTTATCAGATAAAGGTGATATCAACTTAAAAAAATATTTTCTTGCTTTGAATTCCATATTCTCTCTTTTCCTCTCTCCTCTCCAGCATCTCTCAATTGAGAAGGTTAGCAATTCAACATGGGCTGTACATAAGAAGTAATGTAAAATTTATCCATAATAGTCCTGTTGTGAAATATAGAAAAAAATTCTCAAGGAGTATAAAATTAAAAAAGTATGCATCATTAGGTATTCAAACATCATCAGTTTTTTCTCTAGGGATAAATAACATTTTTCATCATAAGAAGTTCAAAGTTGTCTTCAATAATGCTGAGAATAGGGGAAGCTAGGTGGCACAGTGGATAGAGCACTGGCCCTGGAGTCAGGAGTACCTGAGTTCAAATCCAGCCTCAAACACTTTAAAATTACCTAGCTGTGTGACCTTGGGCAAGTCACTTAACCCCATTGCCTTGCAAAAAAAAGAAAAAGAAAAAAAGAATGCTGAGAATAGATAAGTTAGCAACAGTAGATCATGTTAGAATATAGCTGTTACTTTGTATACAGTATAATTAACTGCGCATCAGTTTGTATAAGCCTTTATAGGTTTTTTTCTGAGAACAGTTCATAAATTCTTATAGCAGAATTACATACCATAAATTTTCAAATTTTCCAATTGCTGGGCTTAGTGTCTATTTCCAATTCTTTGCCACAAGAAAAGAGCTGTTATAAATAAATTTGAACATATAGGTCCTTTTCATTTTCATTTTTGTCTCTTTTCAATCACAGATATAGCCATGGAATTGGTAGATAAAAGAGCATGCATGGTTTCAAAAGCCTTTGAACAAAACTCCAAATTACTCTGTAGAATGGTTGGAAGCAACAATCATTAACGTGTCATTTTTTTCCCATATCCCCTCCAACATTTGTTATTTTCCTTTCCAAACCTATTAGCCAATCTAATATGTATGATGCAGTAATGCAAAATTGTTTTAATTTGCATTTCTCCAATTGATAGTGAATAGAAGCATTTTTCAAATAATTATCGATAGTAGCTATTATTTCATCTGAAAATTATTCCTACTCTTTTTAGCAGTTATCAACTGGGTAATGGCTCTTATTTTTCAAAATATGACTCAGTTCTCTATCTGAGAAATAAAGCCTTTATAATAGCAACTTAATTCAATTTTTTTTACAGTGACTATCGCTAAATGTATTTCTCTTCAATCTATTTCCCTCTGTTTACACTATTCTTTTTCCTCCTTTAACCCTATCCCTCCTCAAAAGTGTTTTGTTTATGATTAAGAAAAATAGTTGTCTTTATTTGAAGAACATCATGTGAACCAAGTAAATGGTGGCATCAGTTGCTTTTTTAAAAACCATTTCACCAGTGACCTAATTTGACCAGAAACAGGACTTGTGGTGATGGTCTGGGTGCTGTTGAAATTCTTGACTTCTAAAATGGTTTCCTCTCCCACATTATTGAGTCACATCACTCCTCAAATTGCCAATTTGTGGCATTTGGAGAAAAAATAGCAGGACAGAGAGACAGAGACAGACAGAGACAGAGTCAAAAAGAGAAGGGAAATTTTAGCAATTATAAAAACGACCAGGAAGTAGCTTGCCTTTCTTCAATTATATAATTTTTCAAATGCAATCAAATAATTTTAACATAGCATGCCATCTTCTACTTACCCTTTGTTAGTCCTAACCCATTATTTATCTTTTGTGTTTTTTCTTAAATATATGTATTGACATAAACATTGAATGATTTGGTTATCCATCCTCACATTATAATTCAAATAAATATTCTTTAAGCATTGAATTTGTCATATATATGTATACCTGCATATACAAATATATTGTGCATAAACATATATATACATATATATGTATATATATATATATATATATATATATATATACACATATAGGCTATCATTTCTGAGTTACCATTAATCTTTACTGAAGTGGTATTCTAGCATTCAAGGGTTAAATAAAACTAGAAGTATCTAATCACCACAATGAAGCATAATCTCAAGGATCTCATCATATATAAAAAATCCATTTTAAATTTGGGGGTTATCCAGGAATCACTAAGTAGTAAGACAAATTCCATCTTTCATTTCAAAGAACTGCCATCCTGGATGTTTGTATAATTCATACAAATATTTTTTCCTTAAAAAATCCACTTTTCTGCCTTTACAGTATGATATATGTTACATATTCCTTTTGAATACACACTCTACACAAATATGTCTGACACATATATCATATTAGATAAGTATTCAGTTATAGGAATTTTGCTATTCTGTCAATATTTGTGCCTCTAAACTTATTTATATTTATCCATATCCCTTTCAGATTTTTCTTTTAATTTTTAAACTGTTCTTTTCCCTTTACATTTAAAAGGGAAATGAATTATATATTTTCAAGTAAGTTTCTTTGTTGTCATGAGTTTTTCATAGCCAAAACATTTTCTATCATATAACATGATTTTATCAAAATTAAAAATGCTTATCCCATATCCTACTCTTTCATCTATAACCTTCAGTGCATGGTGAATCACAAAATAATATGATCTTTTTAAAAAGCAACTGTTTTTCCCCAATGAAGCAAATTTCCTTTGATATCAACAGATGGCTCTGTAAACAAAAGTGTAAGAAAGTCAGGAGGACAGAGTCTATAACCAACAATTAGAACAAAGAAAACAATCATGTATTTCAGATTCATTTTGTTACTTAATTTGTCTCATGAAAACTAAAACTTTTTTACTCAAAAGGTGATGGCATAATATCAGTATATTCATTGTTCATACCTAGAACATTCTAGAATAACATAGCACTATCTCTCTTCATTGATTTCCACAATATCCTTGATTCTTTATCTCACTTAACCTTTCAACTGTGATTTCCCCATTAAGTTCTCCAAAACAAAAGCTGTGAAAAACAGTGCATCCCATTCTCAAATTCAAAGTATTCCAAGGGGTGGCTAGGTGGTACAGTGGATAGAGCACTGGCCCTGGAGTCAGGAGTACCTGAGTTCAAATCCAGACTCAGACACTTAATAATTACCTAGCTGTGTGGTCTTGGGCAAGCCACTTAACCTCATTTGCCTTGGACAAACCTAAAAATAAAGTATTTCTAATACTAAGGGACTCTTTGGAGTTGAATATATATAAATCAGATGTTATAGTTTTGGCTACAGATAGAGACAAGATGGTACAATGAGAAGAATGTAAACTATACAATCACAATTTGAAATCAGTTTCTCTGCGTGGTGCATATCAATTTTTAGGACTTAGGCAAATGACTTTCACTGGTATAAAGTTGTTTCCTCTGCAGAAGATTGGTTTGGAGTAAAAATACCACCTGGAGCTATAATAATTTGTAAACTACTTAGAACCAGAAAAAATTGAGAATATGTTTATGTGTGTGTGTGTGCACACATTTTTAACAGCAATAATCATTTTCTGACCCTAAACTGACTCCAGATTCTGAACTTGATTGGATGAACCTGAATCAAGTTCTTTTAGTTTGCTACCATTTAATTGTTGGAATTTATGTATTTATTTGAGATTCAAGGTCTTTTCAGTGATATTTCAGGGGCTATTGGTGTGAGGAAGTCAAAATTTCAATAAACATTCAAGCTTTCAATGAAAAAGAATCAGTAGCAATGAAGTCCATAGGAATGTGAGATTAAAAATGGAAAAAAAATACCAAGGATTGACAAATTATTGCTGTGAAATAGTCTCATCATTTTTCAGAAAAGAAACAAAGAAAATCAAAGAAACTGGCAGCTAGAGAGGTTATTAGTGAATTTGTATTCTGGGGAATTGACTTGAAGTTAAAAGTATAGTAAAATCATTAAAACAGTAATAACAGCCACAAGTACTAAGGAGATGTTCTACCCCCAAATTCCTCCTGCCCTACCTCCCAACAAAACATTGAGTTCCCAAATTTTCTCCCTTGGAAAGAGAACTGAACCCAATCTTATTATGGCTCTGACCCAGGGTGCTGGCACAAAGCCCTCAACCCAACTGCAGTCATTTTCCACCCCAGCCCACCCAAGCCAGGGAAGGCTGTTTACCTTCTTGGTGCTGAAGACTATGGGCAAAGTCAGTGAAAAGATGGAATTGCCAGGCAACTGAGTAACAGAGAATCTCATCTTGGAATCTCCCCTTACCATGTTTAAGAACATTCCATAGAATGAGTTAGATTCATGTTAAACCAACTGTGACCAACATGAAAATAACTCTTTCAAACAAACACAATTAATCATTCTTATGGTTTGGATACCATTGAGGTCATCCTCAATAGGAATTGGTCTCAAACTATGGAAGAGCTTAAAAAAAAGACTTTGTAAAAGCAAATAAGGGAGGTTTAGGAAAAATTTGGAAGAAAAAAGAAGAATGATGCAGGAAAATCATGCAAACCAAATTAGTAGCTTGGTAAAGGAGATACAAAAATACTGAACAAAAAAATATGTTAAGAAAAGTTTTAATCAAATGGAAAAAAGCAGTTCAAAAGATTGATGAGAAGAATATCTTAAAAATCAGAATTAGCCAGTTGGAAAAAGAAATAAGAAAGCACTCAGAAGAAAACTATTCCTTCAAATGTAGAATGGAGCTAAGGGAAGCTGATGACTTTCTGAGAAATCAAGGAACAAAAACAAAACCAAAGGAATGAAAAACCAGAAAAAAATGTAAAATGTGTAAAAAGAGATCCATGAGAGACAATTTTAAAATTATTTTAAGTCATGACTAGGAAAGAGACTTGACTTCATTTTTAAAAACTTCTACAGGAAAATTCACGATAAACTAGAAATTTAGTGAATCCACTGATCTCCTCCTGAAAGAGATCCAAAAAAAACATAACTCCAAGAAATAGTATAGCCAAATTCTAGAACTCCCAGTTCAAGGAGAAAAATACTACAAGCAATCAGAAGGAAATGATTAAATTACCATAGCACTGCATTCAGTATTACATTGTATTTGTCATCATCTATACTTGAAATATATTCTGAAAGGCAAAAAAAAAAAAGCTTAGATTGCAACCAAGAATCAATTTCCCAGCAAAACTGAACTTTATCTATCAGGGAAAATATGGTTATTGAATGGAAAAGGGGCACTTCAGAATTTTGATCTTCAAGTACAGGACTCAGTTGAAGCATAGAGACCATGGCCAGGAAGATTTAATAATGAGGGATTTAATGATGTTGAAGTGCATGTTTTTGTGGATGGAAAGAAAATATTGATAATAAATAAAAACTTTAGAAGGAGCATGTATAGACCACGCACAGGAGGGAGCTGGATATAATAGCAAAATATATCATGAAGATGGAGTCAATGGGTGAAAAAAGGAATGTACTGGAAGACAGGGAGGTAGAATCTGCTAAGATATTTCACATAAAAAAATCAAGAAAATGTTTTTGTAATGGAGAGGGAGGGAAAGATTTAGCCTTCATTCTCATTAGAAATGGCTCAGATAGGAAATAACATGCACACTCAATAGGATTCTTACCCTAGAAAGAAAAGGAGAGGAAAGGGATAAAAGAAAGGGGACAGGGGGAGGAGGGGGGGGTGTATGTAGTAGGAGAGAGAAGATTGTGAGAGAAGGTAGTCAGATGCATCACCCTTCTGAAGATGGACAGGGTGAAAGGAGAGAGAGAGAGCATAGATTAAATGGGAGTGAGAGGAATATAATGGAAGGAAAAACAGTAAACAATAGCAACTATGGGGAAAACTATTGAAACAACTTCTCTCTGATTGACTTATGATAAAGAATGCAACCCATTACAAATTCAGGACCAATGGTGTCTGAATACAAACTAAAGTATACTTTTTTTACTTTCACTTTTTTCTCTACTTTTAGGAGGCTGGGGGGGTATTTACTTTCTCAGCAAGAGAATTATGATAGTGTGAAAATAAAAAAATGAAACCTTAAAAAAAAGCTACTAGGAAAACAGTAAAATAGTTTGACAAAAATTGGGCACCAAGACACACTTTACACCAAGATAAAGGTATAGGATTTAGACATAAAGAATGTTAGTATAAGTCAATCAGGAGAACAAGGAATCTGTCAGATCTATGGAGAAGGGACAAGTTTATGACCCAATAAGAAATAGAAAACACTATAAATTGCAAAATGGATGATTTTGACTACGTTAAATTAAAAAAGATTTTGCCATAAAACCAATGTAACCAAGATTAGAAGAAAAAGAGAAAAATTTCTAAAATATATAGTGAACTGAGTCAAGTATGTAAGTCCTACAGCAATCTACTATTTGAGAAACCCAAAGACACCAGCCTCTGTAATAAGAACTCACTATTTCACAAAAATATTTTGGAAAGCTGCAAAATAGCATGGCAAAAACTAGAGATAAACCTATATCTCACACCCTATACAAAAATAAGGTAAAAATGGATATAGGATTTAGATATAAAGAGTGATACCATAGACAAATAAATAGACCAAAAAATATTCTATCTATCTGATTTATGGAAAAGGAATAAATTTATGACCAAACAAGAAATAGAGCACATTATAAATTGCAAAGTGAATGATTTTGACTATATTAAATTAAAAATGTTTTTGCACTAATAAAATCAATGCTACCGAAAGCAGAAGAAAAGCAGAAAGCTGGGAAACAATCTTTACAACCAGGAATTCTGATAAAAGTCTCATTTCTAATATACATACATATATATATATATATATATATATATATATATATATATATATATATGAGGAATTGGTTCAAATGCATAAAATCATAAGTCATTCCCCAATTAATAAATGAGAAAAGGATATGAATAGACAGTTTTCAAATGAAGAAATTAAAGCTATATATAATCATATGAAAAAATGCTCCAAATCACTATTTATTGGAGAAATGCACTTTAAAACAACAATGAGGTATAGTCTCACACCTATTAGATTGACCCAGTTAAGAAAAAGGGAAAATATTGAATGATGGAGATGTTGTGGGAAGATTGGGACATTGATTCATTGCTGGTGGAGTTGTGAATGAATCCAACCTTTCTGTAGAGCAATATAGAACTATGCCCAAAAAGCAACAAAACTTTTCATACCCTTTTACCCAGAAATTCCAATTCTAGGACTATATATCCATAAGAAGTTGTTAAAAATGGGAAAATTCTTACATGTTCTAAAATATACATATCAGCCCTTATTGTAGTGGCAAAGAATTGGAAATTGTGGAATACCTATCAATTGGGGAATGGCTAAACAAGTTACATGAACATTATGGAATATTATTCTTCTATAAGAAACCATAAATGGTTGGACTCTAATGAAGCATGGAATGACTTACAGGATCTGATGCTTAGTAAAGGGAATAGAGCCAAGAGAACAATTCACACATCAACATTAAGAGATGAAAATCCTTGATGGAAACAACCCCTCTCAGCAGTCCAGAAAGCTAAGACAACCATTTTCAACAGATTGTAGACTATATTATCCCTAAACAGAGAAAAGAAAAATAAAATAAAACAATAAAGAACAAAACAATAAAAACAATAAAACAATACCTTTACCAAATCTGATAAACACTTTTTTAAAAAAAAATTATCTCTTATGTTTCTCTTTCCCTTAATCCCAATGCCAAAAATTACTAATTTGTAGATATATTTAAGAAAATATGTATGTAAAACACAAATCTGTCCAGGAGGAGGGTGGGAAGGGAAGGTGGAGGGAAACTTTGAAACTTGGAAATCTATTTTTGCAAATGGATGAAAATAATTTTTTTTTGGATCATTCCCTACTCCTTTTTTTAGAAAGATTTTATTTATTTTGAGTTTTACAATTTTCCTCCTATTCTTGTTCTTTCTGCCCACTCCCCCAAAGAAGGTATTCTGATAGTCTTTACATTGCTTCCTTTACATTGCTTCCATGTTATACACCGATCTAAGTTGAATGTGATGACAGAGAAATCACATCTTTAAGGAAGAAAAATAAAGTATGAGAGCATAAAATTACATAATAAGATAATCCCCCCCACAATTTAAAGGTAATAGTCTTTGGTCTTTGTTCAAAGTCCATAATTCTTTCTCTGGATACAGATGGTATTCTCCATTGTAGATAGCCCAAAATTGTCCCTGGTTGTTGCACTGAGGAAATGAGCAAGTCCAACAAGGTTGATCATCAGCCCCATGTTCTGGTTCTACTCATCTGGTTCTTTCTGGTTCTGCTCATCTTGCTCAGGATCAGTTCATACAGATCCTTCCAAGCTTCCCTGAATTCCTATCCCTCCTGGGTTCTAATAGAACAATAGTGTTCCATGACATACATATACCATAGTTTGTTAAGCCATTCCCCAATTGAAGGACAGTCACTTAATTTCCAATTTTTTTTGCCACAACTAACAGGGCTGCTATAAATATTTCTGTACAAGTGATGTTTTTGCCCTTTTTCCTCATCTCTTCAGAGTATAGACCAGAATATTGCTGGATCAAAGGGTATGCATATTTTTAATCCTAAATTGCTCTCCAGAAAGGTTGAATAAATTCACAGCTCCACCAATAATGCATTAGTGTCCCAAATTTCTCACATTCATTCCAACATTGATCATTGTCCTTTCTGGTCATACTGGTCAATCTGAGAGTGTGAGGTGGTATTTCAGAGATTCTTTAGTTTGTTTTTAATATTTTTTTTTTTGCATCTAAATCCTCTATCCATTTTGATCTTGTCTTGGTATAGGGTGTGAAGTGTGGGTCTAATCTAAGTTTCTTCCATATTAACTTCCAATTTTCCCTAAAGTTTTTAATAGAAGAGAAAATTTTTATCCCAGTAGTTGGACTCTTTGGGTTTATCAAACAGCTGATTACTACAATAAATTCCTGCTATTGTACCTAGTCTATTCCACTGATCCACGACTCTATTTCTTAGGCAATACCAGACAGTTTTGATAACTGATTCTTTATAATACAACTTTAAATCTGGTAAAACTGAGCCAACTTCTTTTGCAGGTTTTTTCATTGAAGCCCTGGAAATTCTTGAATTTTTATTTCTCCATCTAAATTTACTTACAACTTTTAACTCGTTAAAGAAATTTTCTTTGAATTTTAATTGGTAGTGCACTAAACAAGTAGTTTAATTTTGTTAGAGTTGTCATTTTTAGTATATTTGCTTGACCTGTCCATGAACAGTTGATGTTTGTCCTGGCATTTAAATTTGATTCGATTTGTGTGGGAAGAGTTTTGTAACTGTTTTCAAAAAGTTTTTGAGTCTGCCTTGGCAGGTAGACTCCTAGCTATTTTATTTTGTGTGAGGTTACTTTGCATGGGATTTCTCTTTCTAGCTATTTCTGAAGTATCTTGCAAGCCATATATAGAAAAGTTGAACATTTTTAAGGGTTTATTTCATATCCTGCTACTTTTGTAAAGTTGCTAATTATTTTGAGTAGTTTTTTTTAGGACTTTTTGGTATTCTCTAGGTATACCATCATGTCATCTGCAAAGACTGAGAGTTTTGTGTCTTCCTTCCCGATTCTAATTCCTTCAATTTCTTTTTCTTCTCTAATTGAATAAACTAACATTTCTAATATGATATTGAATAGTAGTGGTGATAATGGGCATCAATATTTCACTCCTGAACTTATTGAGAATGCCTCTAGCCTCTCCCCTTTGCTCATAATGTTTGTTGATGGTTTCAGATATATACTGTTTATTATTCTGTGGAACAATCTTTTCATTCCTACACTCTCTACTTTCTTTATTAGGAATGGGTGCTGTATTTTGTCAAAAGCTTTTTTAGCATCTATTGATATGATAATATGATTTCTGATAGGTATATTATTGAGATAATTAATTATACTAACAGTTTTCCTAATATTGAACCAACCTTGCATTCCTGGGATGAATCCTATTTGATCATAATGTATTATCCTAGTGATAATTGTTGTAATCATTTCGCTAAGATCTTATTTAAGATTTTTGCATCTATGTTCATTAGGGAGATAGGTCTATAGTTTTCTTTCTGTTTTAACTCTTCCTGGTGTAGGAGTTCGACAGAGTTCCTTGTTACCATATTTTCTGAAGTGTTTATATAGAATTGGAACCAATTCTTCCTTAAACATTTGATAGATTTCACTTGTGAATCCATATGGCAATGGAAATTTTCTTCTTAGGGAGTTCAATAATGGCTTGTTGAATTTCTTTTTCTGTGATAGGGTTATTTAGGTTTTTAATTTCCTCTTTATTTAATCTGCACAACTTACATTTTTATAAATATTCATTGATTTCACATATTGTCAAATTTATTGGCATATAGTTGGGCAAAATAATTATGATTTATTACTTTAATTTCCTCCTCATTTTTGGTGAGTTCAACTTTTTCATTTATGGTAATAGCAATTTGGTTTTCTTCTTTCTTTTTTTTTTAATCAAAGTGACCAGAGGTTTATTAATTGTATTGTTTTTTTTTCACAAAACCATCTCTTGGTTTTATTTATTAGTTCAATAATTTTCTTGTTTTCAATTTTATTAATTTCTCCTTTAATTTGTAGAATTTCTAATTTGATATTTAATTGGAGGTTTTTAATTTGTTCTTTCTCTATTTTTTTAGTTGCATATTTAGTTCTTCTTTCTCTAACTTATCCATGTAAGCTTTTAAAGATATAATATATCCTCTGACAGCTGCCACGAATGTTTTCCATATGTTTTGTTATGTTTCTTCATTATTGTCATTATCTAGGATGAAATAATTAATTCTGTCTATAATCTGTTACTTGCTCCACTCATTCTTTAAAATAAGGTAATTTAGTTTCCAATTAGTTTTGGGTCTATATCTCCATGGCTCAGATATTTACATGATTTTTTTTTGCATTATGATCTGAGAAAGATGTATTCACTATTTCTCAATTTTTGCAATTGATCATTAGTTTTGTATGTCCTAATACATGGTCAATTTTGGGGTAAGTGCCATTTACTGCAGAAATAAAGGATATTCCTTTCTATCCCCATTCAATTTCCTCCATAGGTCTATCATATCTTGGTTTTCTAACAATTGATTTACATCCTTAACTTCCTTCTTGTTTATTTTATGATTCAATTTATCTAGATCTGAAAGCAGGAGGTTGTGGTCTCTCACTAGTAGAGTTTTGCTGTTGATGTCTTCCTGTAGTTCTTTCAGCTTCTCCTCTAAGACTTTGGATGCTATCTCATTGGGTGCATATATATTATATATATATATATATATATATATATATATATATAGTCAGTATTGAAATAACTTTATTATCTATGGTACCTTTTAGGAGGTTATAGTATCCTTCCTTATCTCTTCTAATGCTATCTATTTTTGCAGCTGGTTTGTCTGAGATAAGGATTGCTACCCCTGCTTTTGTCACTTCAGCTGAAGCAAAATATATTTTGCTCCAACCTTTTACCTTTACTCTATATGTATCTCTTTGCTTCAAATGAATTTCTTCTAAGCAGCACATTGTATGATTCTTGTTTTTAATCCACTCTGCTATTCGCTTATGTTTTAAGGGAGAACTCATCTCATTCACATTCAAAGTTATAATTACTATCTCTTTATTACCCTCCATGCTATCTTCCTTCTGTTTTTATTTTTCCCTTTTTCCCCTTTATCCATATTCTCCAAGGTTTTGTTTATGAATACTACCCTCTTCAGTATGTTTACCCTCTTATATCAGCCCCTCTTTTCTTTCTTTCCCATTTTCCTTTCCCCTTCTTCCCTTTTTCTGTTAATTCCCCTTTTTATTCCCATCCCATGCCCCCTCCCCTTTCCCCTTTTAATGCTTGAAAGGTAAGTAACTTTCTCATCTTAACTAAGTGTGTCTAAATTAACTTTAAGCCAAGTCTGATGAGGTTAAGATTCAGGTGATTCTCATCTCCTGCTTTCTTCCCCTCAATTACAATAAGTCTTTTGTACTTCTTGATGACATGAGTTTTACCTCATTCAGTCTCCCTCCAATCTCCCTTCTCCTTACTGCCCCCCACCTCCGTTTAAGGAGGTATTGTTTTTAAATCATTCTATCTGAATCACAGAAAAGTTATAAGTGTCTATCACTTCTGGCTATGTATATTCTCTCTAATAGAGTTACAATTCTCAAGAGTTATGAGACTCATTCTCCCAAGTGGGTATATAGGCAGTTTCATCTTATTGAATAGCAGTTGTTATTTTTAACTTTTCATGTGTCTCTTGAGCATCCTGTTTGATGTCCAAATTATCTATTTAGCTCTGATCTTTTCATCATGAAATCTTAGAACTTTCCCATTTCATGAAATGTCCATCTTTTTGCCTGGAAGAGAAGGCTCAGCTTTGCTGGGTAGTGAATTCTTGACTGCATTACAAGCTAATTGCTCTTTGAAACATCTCATTCCAGGTCCTTCAATCCCTTAATGTTTCTGTGGCCAAGTCCTTAGTAATCCTTACTGTCACTCTTTGGTATTTAATTTTTTTCTTTCTGTTTGCTTATAGGATTTTTTCTTTTATATCATAGTTCTTGAATTTGGCCATGACATTCCTTGTTGCTTTCATTTTAGTATCCATTTCTGGAGGGGATCAATATATTCTTTCAATAATTAATTTGCCCTCTGGTTGCATGATATCAGGGCAATTTTTCATCACTAAATCCTGTAATATTAAATCCAGACTTTTTTTTTCTCTTCAATGTTTTC
Organism: Macrotis lagotis; assembly: GCF_037893015.1. Lineage (NCBI taxonomy): Eukaryota > Metazoa > Chordata > Mammalia > Peramelemorphia > Peramelidae > Macrotis > Macrotis lagotis. Next base: position 142,199,506 of record NC_133660.1, on the reverse strand, counting down.
AGGAAGGCCTATAATTCCCATGTTCTCCCATCGTGATCTGTTCTCAAGGTCAGTACTTTTGCTGATGAGGTATTTTACATTTTTTCCCCTGATTTTTCAATCTTTTGTTTTGTTTAACACAATCTTGTTGTGTCAGGTAGTCATCTGTTCCTGCCAATTTGATTCTTTTTTTTTAGAAGAGAAGACTTTTCTTCATTTATCTTTTGCAACTCCTTTAATTGGTCAATTCTGTTTTTGAAGGACTATACTATTTGCCCAAGTGTAGTTTTGAGAGAATCATTTTCTTTTTGCATTTGCCCAAAATCAGGATCTGAGAGAATGATCTTTTTGCATTTGTCCAATTAAAGATCTGAAGGGAGTTATTCTCATTTTGTATTTGTCCAATTGTACTTCCCAAATATTTGTTTTCTTGTTGCATGATGTTAATTTTCTCTTGCAACATGATAATTTTCTCTTGAGTTTCTTTTCCCGATTTTTCCAATTGATTTTTTTTTAGGTTTTTGCAAGGCAAATGGGGTTATGTGGCTTGCCCAAGGCCACACAGCTAGGTGATTATTAAGTGTCTAAGGCCGTATTTGAACTCCAGTACTCCTGACTCCAGGACCAGTGTTCTATCCACTACACTACCTAGCCACCCCTCCAATTGATTTTTAAACTCATTCCTGCTTTCTTTAAGGAAGTCGTTCTGGGCTAGAGACCAATTCATAATCTTCTCAGCAATGGGAGATGTCTCTGGGTTAGAATCTGTCCTTTCTAAGTATTTCTCCATGCCCCACCCCTTTACTCTGGCCTTTTTTCATCTTTCTAGGATTTCATGCTGGGTGGGGGTGGGGAGCTGGCTCTCAGAGGTTTGCTTTTAAGATCCTAGACCTTTGTTCACTTGGCTGAAAAGTTCCAAAGTCCAGCCAGTAGAGGGTGCTGCTTGGTTTCTTTGGAGTGTTGATGTCCTCAGCAGCAGGGTCTGAGTTGACCTTGAATACTGGGTTGGGCCCTGGGGAAGGGAGTTAATCTCTTTCCCTTAAGTGAATAGTGAACTCTGTTGCCCTGAGAGGGTGGGGGGAGGGGGTTGTTTATTATTTGCTCTGGGCAAAGGGCTCTGCTGAAAGTATGGAGCTCAGGTCCCTGGCCCAGTTGGTTGTTCTCCAGGCCAATTCTGAGACACTGTGCTGGAACTCACCCTCCTGTAGCTCTTTGCCCCCAGGCCAAAGACTCGGAAGCTCAATTTGGTTCTCCTACTCTCCACTCACCAAAGTCTCTGTGGCTGAGGCTGGCCCTCTGTCTTCCCCCAGCTGCTGTCCCCATATTGATCCTCTGCTTTTGTCTCCTGGGTCACCCATAGTCCCCAGAGACAGACCTTCTTGGTAGGTGCTCTTCTCCTAGCTTCTCTTTCTGGGTTTTGTTGATCGAATTTCTGTTAAGAGGTTTCTCTCATATTATTTTTGATGAGAAAGGGAAGCACTTATCACAGTGCCTATCTTCTTTCCACCATCTTGACTGGAAGTTCTACAAATAATTTTTTTAAAAACATAATACAAGCCATTCCTTAATTGATAAAAGGTCAATGAATATGACTAAGGCAGTTTTCAGATCAAGAAATTAAAGGTATCTTTAGACATGAAAAAGAAAATACTTAAATGATTATTGATTAGAGAAATGCCAATTAATACAACTCTGAAGGACTACTTCATACTTATCAGACTGATTAAAATGGAAAAGAAGGAAAATCATCAATGTTGGAGAGTTTGTAGGAAAACTGGAACACTAATGTACTCGTGGCAGAGTTGTGAAATGATCTAGTCATTAGGGAGAGCACTTTAGAAATACATTCAAATGGCATTAAAACTGTCTTATCCTTTTCTCCAGTAATATCAGTACTAGGTCTGTAAGCCAAAGAGATCATAAAAAAATCTAAAGACCTGCAGGAACTGACGTTAATTGAAGTGAGCAGAAATAGGAGAACACAACACATACTAATAGCTACATTGTAATATAAATAATTACAGTGCTCATGTCTCTTCTTGGTATTTCAGTGATCAAGAACAATCCCAAGAAACTTATTAAGGAAAATGATCAATGTTGGAGAGTTTGTGAGAAAACTGGAACACTAATGCACTCTTGGCGGAACTGTGAACTAATCCAGCCATTATGGAGAGCACTGCATTCTGAATACAGAGCAAAGCATAATATGTTCATTTTTAAAAACTTCTATGTTTTTACTTTCTCAGTGTTTTCCTTTAGTTGTAATTCTTCTTTCACAATATGATTATTCTGAAAATATATTAAATATGATTGTACATTCATAGACCATATAAGATTGTTTGCTGCCATGGGGATTGGATCGGAAGAAAGGTTGGTAAAAAATGTGAAACTCAAAAGCTTGTAAAAGATAGTTGACAACTATCTTTGAATGTAACTGAGAAAAAATGTTTGTCATTAAAAAGTAATTTTTTTAAAGAAGATAAACTGATGTACTTCCTTTCATATTGTTAGATCTAAAACTGAATTAATTTAAGATGCAAATTGGGAAAATAATTTCACAATGAAGTGATTTCTTAAAAAAAAGAAAAGTAGGCAAATCTTTAATATTTCACTGAGAATGAAGATAAGTATAAAAATTTACAAATTACAAACTGAATAGCTATACATTTTCATATGTGTTTGTAAACCCTCTCCTCCATTTCTATATTGACTAATAATATACTGTTCCAAAGAAACCAAATTACTCTTCTTTAGCCTGTACCATCCATAGAGGAAGTTAGTTTTTATTTTAATTCATCATTAATCTCAAAATGTGCAAGACAAATATTTCTGTTTTTCCCAACTTGACAACAAGGACTATTCCCTAGGCCTAACAATGCATTAGTCTGGACAAACACTATTGGATTTATAAATGAACTCTGAGGTAATCTGTTCCATGCCTCTAAAATCACAACCCTTGCCAGCCACAATGCAGGAAAGTGATTAACTCTCTTAGAATCCTTCAAAGACAAGGAACTCATCACTCCATGAGGCAATCCATAGTATTCATAGATAGTTTAAATTTTTAGGAAAATTATCCTAAGGCTTATCTAAAACCTGTGACCTTACTGCTACTAATAGCCAAACATTCATTGCATCTATTCCTGAATTTTTTTCCTGCAAAATTTCCCTTAGGTAATTTGGAAAGCAATGGGAGAAAAAGAAAAGAGTAAAAGAAGCACACACACAAACTCACAAATAGAGAGGAAAGATAATTGATGCCATTATAGACATCTAGCTGGGTAATGTAACAGTGTGTACTTGCCCTAGATTTAGAAAAATATGACTTCAAATAAGGAATAAGTTATGTTTTAACTATATGACTATGTATAAGTCATTTAATCTCCTGCTTCAGTTTTGCTTTCTATAAAATAAGGATAGCAATTGTATATGCAACACAGGGTTTATTATACTCAAATGACACAGTAATAGTAAAATACTTACCATATTTCCCCATGCATAAGACACAAACTTTTTTGAAAAATTTGGGCTCTAAAAACTGGTAGCATCTTATACATTGTTTGGAGATTTTTTAAATTTGTATTTCCTACTTTTTTTTTTGCTTGTTGTCTATGCTCATCGTTTCTTATTTGCTAATGGTATATTAAGTTACATTTTGACATGTTCTGCCCAGAAATGTCTCAGAAAAGATTTTCATACAGTGCTGAATTCAAGTTCAAAGTGATCCACTTTGCAAAGGTGAATGCAAATCATGCTGCTGAATGTTAGTTTCGTCCTCCTCCAACTGCGAAAAACACAAAGTAAGCAAGAAGGAACTTAAGAAGTTGACTAAAGTCATAGATAAGATAGACCTCTAGAGAAAACTTAATGTGGAAAGAAAAGAATATAACTTTTTCTCTATAGTACATGGCACCTATTTCAAAACTGACCATGTACTAGAGCATAAAAACCTCAAAAATCAAAAGCAAAAAGGCAAAAATATTAAATGAATACTTCTCAGACTATGATGCAATAAAAATTACATATAATATAGGGTCCTGGAAATATAAAGTAAAAAAGTAATTGGAAATTAAATGATTTAATTTTGAAATAGCGATTGCATCAAAAAGCAAACCACAGAAATAATCACTAATTATTTGCAAGAAAATGATACTAATGAGACATCATACCAAAAGTCATGAGATGCAGCCAAGGCAGTTTTGAGGGGAAACTTTATGTCTCTAAATGCGTATTTGAAGAAAATAGAGAAGGAGGAGATCAATAAGTGTAGTATGCCACTAAAAAAGCTAGAAAAAGAACAAATTAAAGACCCCCAATTAAATACCAAATTATAAATTCTGAAAATCAAGAGAGATTAATAAAATTGAAAGCAAGGAAACCATTAATCTAATAAATAGGATTAAGAATACCTTTTATGAAAAAAGCCAACAAACTAGATAAATATTTGGTTAATCTTATATAAAAAATGAAAGAAGATAGCCAAATTACTAGTATCAAAAATTAAAAGGATCAGCTAATTAGTAATGAAGAGGAAATCAAAGAGATATTTGGAAACTATTTTGTAGAATTGTATGTCAAATACCTGATTAACAAAAATGAATACAATACAAAATGAATACCAAAATACAAGTCACCCAGATTAAGAGAAGAAGAAATAATATCCCTAGGTAAAAATCACTTCAGAAAAAGAAATTGAAGAAATTATCAATAAATTTTCTAAGAAAAAGTCTCTAGATCCAGATGGATATACAAGTGAATTCTATCAAACATTTAAGGAACAATTAATTCCCACTCAACACAAAATATTTTAAAATATAGGAGAGGAAGTTCTGCTAAATACCTTTTATGACACCAGCATGGTACAGTTACCTAAATCAAGAAGAATGAAAACAGACAAAGAAAATTTTAGACCACTCTATGAAATTCTGAAGCTAAAATGTTAAACAAAATTTTCACAATGATATTATAGGAAGTTATTATTAGGATATTACACCCTGACCAGGTAGGATTTATAACAGGTAATCAGGGATGGTTCAATATTAGGAAAACTCTCAACATAATGAACATGACAATAACAAAACTGACTAATCATAGGATTATCTAAATGGTCGCTAAAAAAAGTTTTTGATAAAATATATCTATTCCATTTAAAAAAATACCAGAAGTTCAGGAAAAAATGAATTTTTATTTAAGTATTAAGTATTAATATTAAAGTATAACTTTAATTAATTTAATATTAAAACTATTAAGAAATAGTATATGTAATGGTGTTAACCTAGGAGTATTTCCAATAAAATCAGAAGGGAAATAAGGATGTCCATTATCACTATTATTATCCAATATAGTAGTAGTATCAGTAAAAGATAAAAAGATAAAAAAAAGGCATTGGAGGAATCAAAATTGGCAATGAGGAAGCAAAATATTCATTCTTTGCAGATGATATGATGGTATATTTAGAGAACCTGAGAAAATCATTTAAAAAACTCCTCAAAAGAATTAAAAAATTAAACAAAATAACAGCATATAAAATAAACTCACATAAATCATCTATGCAACTATGCATCTATGCAACTAAAAAGAACACCAAAAACCCAATAACAAGAGAGAAAAAAGAGAAATTCCATTTAAAATAACTATAGACAACATTAAATAATTGGCAATCTATCTCCCAAGACAAGCCCATAAACTGTAAGAACACAATTATAAAGCACTTCTCACCCAAATACAGTGAGATCTAAATAATTGGAAAATGTCAATTATTCATGGTTAGGTCAAACTAATATAATGAAAAGGGCAATTCTCCCCAGATTAAACTACTTATTCAGTGCCATACCATTCAAACTATCGAATAATTATTATACCATGTTGAAAATACATAACAAAATTCACCTAGAGAAACAAAGCGACAAAAACAGCAAGGAAATTGATGAAAAAGAATGTAAAGGAAGGTGGCCTAGCTCAATCAGATCTAAAACTATACTATAAAGCAGCAGTCATCAAAACTGACTGTTACTTTTTAAGAGAGAGTAAATTTACTGTAGTAAATGACTACAGAATCTACTGTTTGACAGACTCTAAGACATTTTCTTCTGGGATAAGAACGCATTATTTGACAAATATTGTTGGGAAACTAGTATGGCAAAACAAGGCATTGACCTTCATCTCAATTATGATCAAACAAGAAATAGAATATACTGCAAAATGAATGATTTTGACCATATAAAATTAAAATGTTTTTGCACTAATAAAATCAATGCTGCCAAAATCAGAAGGAAAGCAGATAATTGAGGAACACTTTTAACAACTGGGGGTTCTAATAAAGATTTCCTTTATAATATATATAGAGAGAATTGCATTAAATTTATAAGGTTTCAAGTCATTCCCCAATTGATATATGGTGAATTGATATGAATAGACTGTTGAAATGTAGAGATTAAAGCTATATATAATCATATGAAAAAATGTTCCAAGTCATTATTGATTGGAAAAATACAAATTAAGCTATTATAAAATATCATACATGTCAGATTGGCTAAGATGACAAAAACGGGAAAAAGATCCATTTTGGAGAGGCTGTGTATGGATTGGTACACTAATGCATTGCTAGGGATGTTGTGAACTGATTCAAGCACTCTATAGAAAAATATAGAACTATGCCCCAAAAGCAATGAAACTGATCATACCTTTGACCCAGCAATTCCAAATCTAAGCCTATATCTAGAAGAAACCACAAAAATTCAGAAAAGTCCCACATATTCCAAAATATTCATAGCAGGTCTTTTTGTAGTGGCAAAGAATTGACACTAACTACTAGTTAATTAAATAATATTCATCAACTGGGGAATGGATGAGCAAGTTATGGTATTTGAATGTTATAAATTACTATTTTTCTGTAAGAAACCATAAATGGTCAGTCTCTAGAGAAAAGATGGAATATATTACAGGAGCTGAAACTCAGCGAAGGGAGATGAACCAAGAGAACATTGTACACATTAACAACATTGTGAGATTATCAAGGTTTTGATGGAAGCAGCTCTTCTCAACAGTTAGAGATCTAGAACAACCCAATTAGACTGGCTATAGGCAAAACTATCCCCATCAAGAGGAAGGAAAGCAAAACAAAACAAAATAAAAAAAACTTTCAGAATCTGATAAACACTGCATTCACTTATTAAAAAAATATCTTTTATGTATTTCTTTTCCTTATTCCTGTTTCCTCATAGCAAAAATGACTAATCTGTAATCATATTTAACAAAAATGTGTATGTACAATTTTAACCTGACATTTAACCCCTGAGGGAGTGGTATGGGTAGGTAGTGTGGAAGGAAATTTTGTAATTTAAAAGTATACAATGCATATAGATGACTAGTGAAAAACTTTCACAACATATATTTGGAAAAATAAAATATGCAATAAAAAAGAAAAAAAAACTAATCAGATCAGAAATGTGGAAAAACATAGCTTATGTAATGCCACCAAAAGAAGCCAAAATCAAATTAAAATTTAAATGGAAAATAATTGATAAAATAAATGGAAATACAATAAAGCAATGACAATGTTCATTTTTGTTGTTTAGTCAAAAAGTACCTAATCTGGATCCTTAACTACATCAATGAGTCCTGTTTCTATTTCAGCTTGATGTCACTGAACTAGTTTATTAAAGAAACTGAGATTAAATATAGATTGTTTTCCTTACTACTTTTGCAATATTATTCAAACTACTTATAATCTATGGGCTTTGATTTCCCAGTCTATAAAATCTAGGAGATAAAACTAAATGATCTATGAAGTCCTTTCAAGCAAAATCAGAATGAGAATTAGCAATATTTTCTAGATTCTAACTTAGGATACATGATCTGCCAAAATATATTCCTTTTTCAATGTCTTGTAAAAGTATATGTAGGTAAAGCTATCCCCCACATGTAGCATGGAGTATAGCTCACAGGAAGGACAGATATCTCTAGATTCTTCTCCTTCAATTCAATTCTGAGGGAACCTTTAATTCCTGACAAACTGGGAAACAGAAATTTGAGTCAGAGGATTACTCTGATAGCCTAAAAAAAGAAGGGATACAGTGCTAAAATTATGTCTGTATGATCTGTTAAATATTATTAGGTAATAGAATGTGATTTTCAAAATCAATCTAACTTTTAACTAATGTTTCATAAAATAAGAGGAGTAGGACTCCATTTTTTAAATCCAAAGCTTGACACCTTTCTTGTCAAATACCAATTCTACAGTGTACATATAAAATACTTAGCCATGAAATTATTTATCAAATTAATTGGAGCATAACAAATTAGTACCAAGAAAAAGTATACATAAGAAAACATATACAAGACAATTCTGACTGAAGGAGTTATCCATTTGGAAGTAAGGAAACAACTCAAACAAGATAGAGTTAAGATAGAGTCCTATATCTTAACCATGGCATTCTGCAAAATTTCTTGTGAACGAAACTGAGGATAGGGACAAGATTGAAATAGCAACTCTTCTATAAGTTTTATTTTTCTCCAGATTCTTTTACTTTATCAATCTGAAGTTGGGTTGACCTCATAAAGGATCAGAAATATGAAGATAATAAATGATGAAAAAGAAAAGTAAGATTGGGTATTGATCTCCTCTGATGAGAAAGGTATCCTTTGGTGGTGAGCTTTGAAACTAGGTTTTTCACACACATTTGATTTTTAGAAATCAGAGCCATCTTGAGAAATCAAGGATACTACATAACATCCAGGACAAATCCAGATAATCACTACCACCAAAACTTAAAAAGAAGAATCATGAGTTGGTGAGACTCACTGGATACAGAATATATCCTAGCGTCAGGAAATCCAATGTTCCCATACTCCCTCTGATTTATACTATCAAAAATGTCCTTAGGAAGTTAATTTGTTCCCACTGGAAAGAGTTTCTAAAATAATGAGAAAGAAAGAGAGAGAGAGAGAGAGAGAGAGAGAGAGAGAGAGAGAGAGAGAGAGATAGGAATAAATTCTAACATACAAACAAGAAATAAGAACGTAATTGACATTTATTTTTAGAGATTTTAAAATATAATTCTTTATCTCATTGATTAACTTTGTCTTTATACTTTCATTCTCAGTAATTCTTATGGTATTGAGAGGGGGGGAAAACATCTTTTCCTCAGGGTTACTAACTTCTTGGCATGGTTTATAGCCCCTTGGTTCAAGGGTATCTGGAACTATATCAGATTGAACATTTAAATAGAAAGGAATGAATTATTTACTAATCTTTTTCAAAGCCACTAGGGCTTCAGCTGGGAAAAGTCTATTTGCTAAGCTAACATACCTTTAATGCTTGACAAATAAACTTGCAAATATGGTAAAGCCAATTAAGGTTAAAAAAATTTTACTCTAAGAAAAAAGGATAGTCATGAAATCATTTGATCCTTATAAATGGAAATTAGTACAAGTAATATAATTCCAGTTTCAAAAGAGAATAAAATGATTTGTTCCATGACAGGTGACAATAATTCATTTATTTTTTGTTAAATTTATTAAACATTACTATATGTCAGGTATTATGCTATGTTCTGGGGAATACCTCAAAAAAGCAAAATCATGACCACTGTTCTGAGGTGCTCAAATTTCACTGGGGGAGACAAATCTATAGAGATATGTATAGTACAAATTATAAGCAATATCAGGGGTGTAAAAACTATACATGGAGTAAAGAGATGGCATCTTGCAGAAGATGGTATTTGACTTGCCTTGAAAAAAAGCCATGGTGTTAAGGCAGATAACGAAAAGACAAAAGTAGTTAAGTTGAGTGTACTGCATTAGCAACAGTAAAAAGGTTTTGCAGAATTGAAGGCAATAGAATTTAAGGACACTAGAAAAGTGGGTAAGGGCTCAGGTTGTGAAGGGTTTTAAAAGTCAGGAAGATATTTGATATTGAAGATAATAGCAAAGTGTTTTTTCCCCTAATTTTTCTTCCTTTTGCTATGGTAGAATGATTTTTTGGGGTGTTGCTTAGCTTTTTTGATTTCAACAATCATTTTCTGTGAGGTTTTTGAGCTTTCCATTTTTCTTCCTTCCTCCCTTCCCTTTCTTCTCTCCAAAAGAAAGTAATTAGGAGAATGTCTGATATTTTAAGACCTATGATTTAAGAAGATAATTTTGACTGCTGAAGAGAGGAGATGCTGAACTGGAGAGAGACTGGACACAGAGAAATAACTATTAAGCAATTGCAAAAGATTAGGCCTAGGCCTGAGGTGATTAAAACCTTCACCAAGATGTGGGTTTTATTAATGTAGAAAAGAAGCTCTTGGGCTAATCTAGGAGAGGTGGAGATAAGATGACAGAGAAGAAAAGCACTCAACCAAATTTTCTGCAAATCCTCTCCAAACAGCTCTCAAATATGTTTCAATATGCATTCTGGAGTGATACAATGTGAAACAATTTAGATGAAACAATTTCCTAAGCTAACTTAGATGGTTGATTGGAAAGTTCTATCTCATTGGGCAGTAGTTGGACCTGGAAAAACAAAGGCCATTTTATGCCAACAACTGATATTGAAGGTAGTAGCATCGGCAACGGCAGCACTTTAAGAAGTCTTAGACAATGGCAGAATTCAGACAACTTTTTGGAAGGAAATTGTAGGGATACTTTGCTGACATCAAGTTCAAAATTCCTTCGTGTTATATATATTACCAGTTTTGGGATGCAGTCCCAGGCCAAATGAAGTGATCTTCCTTAAGACCACAGGGAACACATACTCTCATTTTGGTTCCTGGGCAGAGAAGAGTGTTTGGACTCACTGAAGGTGAACTTGGGAGATCAATCTCAATTTCAAGAGGATATCACTTAGGAATAGTAACTGCAGAGGAATGGAGAAAATTATTAGCATAATCCATCTTGCCAATAGTGTCAGAAAAAATTATAGTACTAATATTTATTAAAATCATAGGAATAAATGGAGTTTTCCTTAAAATAATAAGGTAAGACATAAAGCAGGGATACCATTATCACCACTATTATCTAATTATAGTCTAAAAATTCTAGTTATATAAGAAGAAAGAAAAAATTTAAGAAATAAGAAGTCAAAGAGGAAATAAAGCTATTATTCTGCAAAGGATATGATGTTATATTAAGAAACTCCTACATAATCAACCAAAAACGTAATTCAAATTATGAGAATGTGCAGTCAAGTTTCAGGATATAAAGCCACATAAATGATCAGAATTTCTATGCATTGCCAGAAACATTGAACAAAAATAGATAGAAAGAGAAATTTTATTTAAAATAACTGTAGACAATATAAAATACTGCCTAGGAATTATGTGAAGGCAATTACAAAAGACTTCTTACAAATAAAGTCAAATCTAAACAATTAGAGTACCATTCATTGATCATGAGAAGGGCAAGTCAATAAATTAAAAATGACAATTCTACCTAAATAAATTTATTTATTCAGTGTCAGGTCAACCGACAAAAAGTTATAGAGTTAAAAAAATACTAAAATTTATCTTGAAAAAGGTCAATAATATTCTGGGAATCAATAACAACAAAAATGTAAAGGAAAATGACTTGGTGGTACTAGCTCTCAAACTTTATTACAAAGGAATATGATCTAATATGATTAACCAGATAGAGTGCTGGATTGGTAAAATTTGTTGATGCACAATATAAGTAGTAAATGACAAAAACAATTTAGATATATCAAGTGAGAATTAGATGGTCAAGAGAAAGTTTCAAGACTAGATAAATAGATGTGAGAAATGTCTACATAGACATGATCATTGAAACCAGATCCATTAATATGATCATCAGATGAGATAATATACAGGGAAGAAATAGGGTTTAAGGCATATCCTTATGGAGAAACTATAATCACTGGGCATGGCTTTGAATAATATTTCAAAAGAATCTGAAAAGTTTTGGTTAAACAAGTGAGACAATCAGTGGAGAAAATGAAGGGTCCTAAAGCCCTAAAGAAAAGAGGGTATCCAGGAGAAGAAGGTGATTGACAATGTCAATTACTATAACAATTTCAACGATTTCTCCAGGAGAAAGAAAATTACTTTAGATATGACAATTAAGAAATCACTGATAATTTTAGAAAAGACACTTTCAGTTGAGTGATAAAGTCAGATACTAGAGCAAAAAAATCCCCAAAAGATTTAGAAGAAGTGAAAGTACAGTAATTTGAAGCTACATTTTTAGAAGGATTACTCAAGAAATAAATATATAAAAAATAAAGAAATATAGGATGATAATTGGTAGAGTTGTTAAAACTAAATGATTATTTTAAAGGATAGAGGAGACATATGCATAGAGCTAGACTCATATTCATATCTTCTGATTGCAAGATAATTTCCAAAGTTTTTCATGACCTTATCTTAAATTAATCCACTCTTAAAATTTTACAAATAATTCATCAAGACTTCCCCAACAAGAGCCATTGAAGATTTGCAATGAAAGAGAGAGATTCCCCCTCCTCTTCACTTTTATTTAACATTCCTAAGAAACCATAACTAGTTGGCCTGGTTGAACACTCTAAGACTATGTGACCCCTCTCCATTTTTATGAATAACCATGCTTTCATTGAGCTATTAATCCTGAGTAATGCTGCTTCAGGACCTAGAATTTCTTTCTTTCGATTAAGAATATAGTCAGTAAATAATATTAGCAGTCATTTCATTCCAATCCTCATGCCAAACTTATGCACAGCTTCAGCAAATGCTGGTTCTAGAATCATGATCAAAGAAACCTAGCAATTACTCCCATAATAGAAACTCCTATGGTTCTATTCAACATGCCCCAAATTTCCTTTCCATGTCAGTTTCTCGATAAAAGGGTCATTATTTTTTTTTTTTTGAACTAGCAAAGTGTTTAGGACAAAGTAATTGTTTAATTTGTTTTCTCTTTGTAAAAATTTTATGTCATTTTTAAATGTACTTAGTATTCTACTTTCCCTAGTTACATGTAAAATGACTTTTAATGTTTGATTTTAAAACTTCGGGTACCAGATTCCTTCCCTGCTTCATTCCTCACTCTATTTCACTGAGAAAATTATCAATTTGGTATAGGTTACACATTTGTAGTCAAACTTAAAAATTCTCTAATTATATATATATATATATATATACATATATATATATATATACACACACATATATATATGTTTTGAAAGAAAATATAATGTTGAAATCTACTTTTATAGGTAGCTGGAAAAAGAAAAAAATATTAAAAAACAAAAAAGAAAGCATAGCACCCTAATTTAAAAAAGAAAAAAAAAGAAACCTCAAAAAATATACTTCATTCTGTAGTCAAATGCCATTATTTCTTTAAAAATGAATAAAATTTTTCATCATAAGTTCTTCAGAATTGTCTTGGTTCCTGGCAGATAGCTGATAATAGCTAATTCATTTACAACTAAAAATATTGCTGTTACTTTGTACACTTTACATGTCAATTTGCCCCACCTCATGCAAGTCTTTCTAGGTTTTTCTGAGAGCATCCTTATCATCATTTCTTAAAGTGCAAAAATATTTCAACAAAATTACATACCATAATTTATTCAGCCATTTCCCAATTGATGATTATGTCTGCAATTTTCAAATTTTTGCCATCAGAAAAGAATTGCTTTTTCCATTTTTTTTCTCTTTTAGGATATAGAACTAGTAATGGTATTACTAGGCCAAAGAATATGCATGATTTTATAGTCCTTTGGGCATAGTTGTAAATAGTCTCCAGAAATGACTACATCAGTTTTCAACTTCATCAACAATTCATTAAAGTCTCATTTTTTCCCCAAATTAAGTTCAACAGTTGTCATTTTCCTTTTTTTTGGTTCTATCAGGCAAACTAATAGGTATGAGGTATTGCATCAGAATTTTTAAAATTTGCATTTCTCTAAACAATCAGCAGTTAGAACATTTGTTTTCATGTGCATAGAGCTATATTTCATCTGAAAACTGTTGATATATTTTGATCATTTATCAGGGGAATGATCCTTATTTTCATAAAGTTGATTCTTTCCTCTGTAAGTTTGAGAAATGAAACCTTTATTAGAGAAGATTACTTCAATCTTTTTCTAAAGTAACTATTTTTCTCTCCTACCTTTGCCCTACCTGTTTATTATATCTTTTCTCCCCTTTCACCTGTCCCTTATCAAAAATTTTTGCTTCTGATTACTTCCTCCCTAAATATATTCTCTTGTATCAACCCCAACCTCTTCTTTTATCCCCTTTCCTCCTTACTTTCCTATGGGTTAATATAGGTTTCTTTCTTTTTTCTTTAAAATTTAGACTTTTTTTTATTAATTATTCAATTACAGGTAAAAATTAATTTTCAGCAATCATTTTTGGTAGCATTTTAAATTCCACATTTTTCTCCCTTCATCCTTTCTCTCTTCCTCCCTTTAACAGTGAGAAATATGATAAAGGTTATACAAGTATAAGTCTTAAAAATATTTCCATATTAGTCATGTTGTGAAAGGTGAAACAGAAGAAAAAGGAACAAAAATTATGAGAAAGAAAAGAAAAAAGACAAAACATAAAACAAGTTTTTTTTTAAATGCATAAAAGGGGGCGGGCAGAGCCAAAATGGCACCATGAAGCTAATAGGTTTCCAGAACTTTTCCCTACCAAAGCTAAATGAAGCCCTTGAATAGACATTAAAGTTACAGATCCCACCAAGAAAAGAGAAGATCCAAAGAAGTTTTCAACAGTAGATATAATGGAGGATCTTCAGTGAAGATCTATCCTTTGGGGAAAAAAGGGAAGTAAATTCCAATAAGGCAGTAGAGCACGAAATCCAATGGGAGTATTTTAGTCACAGTATAGTTCAGGTCCCAATAGTTTAACAATAGCACAGTTACTGGTAGCTAGATAGCAAACCTGCAGGGAGGGACCAACCCCAAACAAAGTGTGAACTCTAGGAATAACAGGACAAAAGACAAGACTTGTTTCAGAACAAACCAATGCATAGACAGAACCTGGAAATAAAGGAAGGGGGAAAAACAACTTTGCAAAGGCAAAGCCTGGACTGCATAGACAACAATCACAATGGAATAAAAGTAATATGCAATATTGCACCAGGGAGATATAGACCCAGAACTAACTGGAAAACAAATAACTTCATTTTAAAGAATGAGTGGATCAAACAATAAATAATAGAAAGAATTAATTATTTTGTCCTAGATAATGACAATAATGAAACAACATACCAAAATCTATGGGATTCACTCAAAGCAATTATCAGGGGATATATTATATCTTTAAAAGCTTACATGAATAAATTAGAGAAAGAGGAAATCAATGAACTAAATATGCAACTAAAAAAGTTAGAGAAAGAACAAATTAAAAATCACAAATTAAATACCAAATTAGAAATTCTAAAAATTAAAGGAAAAATTAATAAAATTGAAAGCAAATAACTATCAAATTAATAATTAAAACCAAAAGTTGGTTTTATGAAAAAAAACCAATAAAATTGATAAACCTCTGGTCACTTTGATTTAAAAAAAGAAAGAAAGAAGAAAACCAAACCAAAGTGGTATTATCATAAATGAAAAAGGTTAACTCTACACTAATGAAGATGAAATTAAAGTAATAATTCAGAATTATTTTGCCCAACTCTATGCCAATAAATTTGACAATCTAAGTGAAATGGATCAATATTTACAAAAATATAAGTTGCCCAGGTTAAATGAAAAAACCCTATCTCATAAAAAGAAATTCAACAAGCCATATTTGAACTCTCTAAGAAAAAAAATCTCCAGGACCTGAAGAATTCACAAGCGAATTCTATCAAACATTTAAGGAACAATTGGTTCCAATTCTATATAAACTCTTGGGAAAAATAGGGGAAGGTGGAACTCTGCCAAACTCTTTCTATGAAACCAATATGGTGCTGATACCTAAACCAGGAAGAGGTAAAACGGAGAAAGAGAATTGTAGACCTATCTCCCAGATGAATATAGATGCAAAAATCTTAAATAAAATCTTAGCAAAACAATTACAAGTTATCACTAAGATAATACATTTTGACCAACTAGGATTCATCCTAGGAATGCAGGGTTGGTTCAATATTAGGAAAATTATTAGTATAATCAATTATATCAATAACAAACCTATCAGAAATTATAGGATCATATCAATAGATTCTGAAAAAGCTTTTGACAAAATACAGCACCATTCCTAATAAAAATACCAGAGAGTGTAGGAATAAATGGACTGTTACTCAGAATAAAAAGCAGTGTCTATCTGAAACCATCAAAAAACATTATTATTCAATGGGGAGAGGCTAGAAATATTCCCAATAAGATCAGGAGTGAAGCAAGTAAAGGCATTATTACTACTACTACTATTCAATATCATATTAGAAATGTTAGCTTCAGCAATTAAAGAAGAAAAAAGAAATTGAAGGAATTAGAATTGGGAAGGAAGAAACAAAACTCTCACTCTTTGCAGATGACATGATGGTATACCTAGAGAATTCCAAGAAATCTTCCAAAAAAACTACTGGAAACAATTAGCAAGTTTAGCAAAGTTGTAGAATATAAAACAAACCCTCATAAATCCTCAACTTTTCTATATATGACTAGCAAGATAGAGCAGGAAGAGCTAACCTCAGACAATATAAAATACTTGGGAGTCTATTTGCCAAGGCAGACTCAAGAACTTTTTGAAAAAAATTATAAAACATTTCTCACACACATTAAATCCTATTTAAATAACTGGACAAATATCAACTGCTCATGGATAAGTAGAGCTAATATAATAAAAGTGAAAATTCTACCAAAATTAACTACCTGTTTAGTTCCCTACCAATCAAAATTCCAAAAAATTACTTTAATGAGTTAGAAAAAGTTGTAAGTAAATTCATATGCAGAAATAAAAAGTCAAAAATTTCCAAGGATTCAATGAAAAAAAGTGCAACAGAAGGGGGCTTAGCCCTACCTAACCTAAAATTATAGTATAAAGCATCAGTCATCAAAACTGTCTGGTACCGGCTGAGAAATAGAGTGGTGGACCAGTGGAATAGACTAGGTGCAACAACAGGAAACAATTATAATAATCTGTTGTTTGATAAACTCAAAGAATCCAGCTATTGGGATAAAAACTTGCTCTTTGAAAAAAGTGCTGGGAAAATTGGAAGTTAGTATGGAAGAAACTTAGATTAGACCAACACTCTACATTCCATACCAAGATAAAATCCAAATGGATACAGGATGTAGACATAAAAATCAATACTATAAGCAAATTAGAAGTTCAAAGACTAGTTTACCTGTCAGATCTGTGGAAAGGGAAGAACATTATGACTGGGGAAGAGATGGAGAACATCACTAAAAACAAACTAGATGATTCGGATTACATTAAATTAAAAAGCTTTTGCACAGACAAAACCACTGTAACCAAGATCAAAAGAAATGTAATAAACTGGGAAGCAATCTTTACAACTAATGTTTCTGACAAAGGACTCATTTCTAAAATAAACAGAGAATTGAATCATATTTTAAAAAAAAGCTATTCCCCAATTGACAAATGGTCAAAGGATATGCAAAGGCAATTTACAGATGAGGAGATCAAAACAATCCATAGTCATATGAAAAATTGCTCTAAACCATTACTTATTAGAGAAATGCAAATTAAAGTTTCTCTGAGGTATCCCTTCATACCTTTCAGAGTGACCAATATGACCAGAAAGGATAATGATCATTGTTGGAAGGATTGTGGGAAATCTGGGACAATATTAAATTGTTAGTTGAGCTGTGAACTCATCCAACTGTTCTGGGGAGAAATTTGTAACTATACCCAAAGGGCAACAAAAATTTTGCATACCCTTTGATCCAGTAATATCACTCCTGGGTGTATACCCTGAAGAGATGATGAAAAGGGGTAAAAACATCACTTGTACAAAAATATTCATAGCATCCCTATTTGTGGTGGCAAAGAATTGGAAATCAAGTAAATGTCCTTCCATTGGGGAATGGTTTAGCAATGTCATGGAAAACTGTTGTTCTATTAGAAACCTGGAGGGATGGGAATGCAGGGAAGCCTGGAGGGTTTTGCATGAACTCATGTTGAGTGAGATGAGCAGAACCAGAAAAACAGTATACATCCTAACAGCAACATGGGGACAATGATCAACCTTGATGGACTTGCTCATTCCATCACTGCAACAGTCAGGGACATTTTGGGGCTCTCTGCAATGTATACAGAGAATCAACTGTGGAGTTTGAACAAAGACCAAGGCCTATTACCATAAATTTTGAAAAAAACCCTGATATCTTATTGTCTGATCTTGCTATCTATTATACTTTATGTTTCTTCCTTAAGGATATGATTTCTCTCTCATTACACTCAATTTGGATCAATGTCTACCATGGAAACAATGTAAAGACTGACAAATTGCCTTTTTGAGGGGGGTGGGGTGAGGGAAGTAAGATTAGTGGAAAAAATTGTAAAACTCAAAATAAATAAAAACTTTAATCTTAAAAAAATGAAATACTTTGGGAAGGTTCTAGTTCTTCCTCCCTATTAGACTTTTTTCAATTTCTAATTCTGTTAGCTCCTGCAAGGCTAAGCTTCAGTGCACTCTTATTGACCTGTTATCAATAATAAGATTATGTTTATCTATTAATGGAAAATATTCTGTTTCTTTATTGACTTTCTCCGAAAAGAAATTCATAGGGTGTCTTTTCTTTGGCAAGTACCCTACCAACACTCACCTTGACCTTATTTGTTTTAGAGGAAGCTTGGCTAGAAAGATTCTGGTGTTCACAGGCAAAGGTGAGAATCCCCCTTTCTTTGTTTTGAACTTCACAAAAGATAATAATAGATGCTATTCTCTGCTCAATCTTTGTAATGCTTCTAAGTTTTTCTTTTGGAAAGTCCATATGTAGGAATTTATTTGCTTATGTTATAATCACCATACTTTTTATCCTTAAGCTATCTTAAGCTCAGTTTCTTCAAACTTCTTTATCTCTATTGCCTCAATTCATTATGACCTGCAAAGGTAAGATTTTAAGAACAAACTTGACCAATGCAATTTTGAGTTACCTGTGGGGAAATGATTTTCAATGACAAACCTATGAGGACTAAACAAGTAGGAGGTAAGATTTGAGTTCTGATATTTTTGACTCAATGCCCATATTTTTTTCTACTATATAATACTCTCTCAATTAATAAGTATTAAATTGAAAACTCAAATAACTTCAACATAATCAGTGAGTCTTTCCCCTCATGGGGGGAGTAAGAGAAGATTGGGGACTCTTAGATTTTCAGGGCATACCTTTTAATTATTATTAAATGTAATTCAGTATATCTAGGAATATTTATCATTGTTTATTTCTTGAATAACACAAAGGGGGGAAGTTTTTGTCAGAGATTTAGGAGAAACAGAAAACAAATGAGAATTTCTATATTCCATTCTATTATTTACTTTGCAGTGATCAAAGCTTCTATATTACTCAAATAATCTTTTTTTTGTATGTATATACAAAAATTTTATGGAATGATACATGTAATATCAAGGAATACCACACAAAAATATTAAAATCATAATACCCTACATTCATGAAATTTTTTCCAATATTTTACATAATCATGGAATAATAGATGAGGAAAGAACTTCACAGGATCCCTGGACTACTTCCTACATAAATAAGAATTCTCTTGGTTTTTTACTCTATAAAGAATCATGTTGTCTTTTCTTAATACCTCCAAGGTCTAAGGTCACATTCAATGGTGGCAACCCATTTTTTGCAGTTATTATCCTCAGGAAGTTTTTTTCTTTTAAAAAGCATAAATATAATTCTATGCAAATATAATCCTTTGCTGCTAATTTTGCAACATAGGGTCAAGAGCACTTTAAATATTTAAGAATTCTCCCATATTTTTTGTAAATTTCTTCTTTTCCAGAATTTATCACAGTTCATTTATATAACAATTTTACACAGAAGTCAGTATTCATTTTATAAAGAGTCAACAAGAGACCACCCTATATCATTTTAAATAGTTCTGGTTTCAAGCAAAATTATCAAAACCACCCTTATTTGGATAAATTGTTCTCATGGAATGCATGGACCCATCTATACAAACTTTAGAAACTCCATGAATTTCAATGGGGGGATACACATCTTTAATAATTTTGCTAACTTCTAACTTAAACTAAGTAATTCATTTATTTAAAACTTTATTTCAAGAATAGGTTCTATAGACTTTCCAAATTGTCAAAGAGTTTCATTATTTAAAAACCAAACAAACATAAAGAATCCTTAGCTAAGCTCACAAGTCTAAGAAACTCATTGGGCTCTGGAGTTTTGGGCCATTTAAAAAAATTATCATTATTTTTAACATTCTATGTTTTTAAATGTTTGGTTTTAGATTATATGAACTCCTCCTCCACTCATAGAGAAAGCAAATAGTTTATTTTATCAATTATATATGTGATAATTGAATAACATTTATAAAAAGCCATGTAATTAAATTAAAAATATACATATTTAAATAACACTAAGAGTTCATTAACTCTCTATCTGGACACAGATAGAATTTTTCATTGTGATTCCATTGGGATTCTCTTGGATCATTGTATTTAAGAGATTACCCAATTCTTTTACAATTGACCATTATTACCATATTATTTTTATTATGTATAATGATTTATTGTTTCTGCTCATTTTACTTTATATCATTTCATATATGTCTTCTCTGATTTTTTTAAACTATACTGCACATAATTACTTATAGCACAATAGTATGACTTCACAATTAAACATGACAGCTTGTTCAGTCACTCCCCAATTGATAGGCATTTTTATAGTTCAATGTTTTCACCACCACAGAAAGAACTGCCATAAATGCTTTTGTAAATATTAGTTCCTTTTTCCTTTTTTCTTTGATCTCTTTGAGATACAGATCTACTAGTAGTATTTCTTGATCAAATAGTAGGCAATGTATAAAAGTCTTTTGGCAATATTTGCACATTTTTCTCAAGAATGACTGGAATTGGTTGAGATGGAGCCACAATGTCAGAATAAAAGCAGTGACTCACCCAAGCTCTCCCCATACCAATCCAAATACCTTTAATTTAAATTTGACATTAATTTCAATCTAAATAATTACACTAAGCAAATTCTAGAGTGGCAGAAGCCACAAAATGATTCAATGAAACAATCTTCCCTCTCAAGACAATTTGGAAGATTTGGGAGAAGGGTCTGCTCCATGGGGGTGAGAGGAAAGCAGACTTACATAGAACTGTGCAGGCTGCACCTGAGTGAACTAACTGCAACCATCCAGGAACAAACCACAGGTCACCTGAGTCAGCAGTAGTTTACAAGGTCAGCAGGAAAATTCTTTTGTACACCAGTGAAAGAGGAACCCAGTCCAGAGTGGGGTGATGAAAGGGAGAGAAAAAACATTTTGGAGAAGGGAATGGATAAAAGCAGAGAGAGAATAGAATAAATGGGGATGGGAGAAGAGTGCAGATGGAAATACATTGAGCAATAACAACTGTGAGAAAAGATATTAAAACAACTTTCTTTGATAAAGACCTTATTTCTCAAACACAGAAAAGTGATTCAAATTTATAAAAATGGGAGCCATTCCACAAGTAATGAATGATCATGGAAAATGAACAATTTTCAAATGAGCATATCAAAGCTATCTATTTAAATCATTAAACAATGTCCAAATTCACTTTTGACAGGAGGGATCCAGGTTGGAACAATTCTGGGGTACTACCTTATATCTATTGTATTGGTTAGTAGGATGGAAGGGGAGGGTGACAGGTGTTGGAGGGTTTGTAGGAAGAATGAGACATTAATGCACTGCTGGAGGAATTATGAAGGGATTTAACAATTATGTGGAATAGTTTGGAACTACACCCAAGAAATTGTAAAACCATGCCTACCTTTTGACCTAGCAATGCCACTACTAGGCCAATATTCCAGAAGAGATAAATAACAGGAGGAAAAAAGATTCTATTTTTGTATTTGTAGCAGCTCTTTTCTGATGAAAGAGAACTGGAAAATAAGGAAATGTCCATCAGCTGAGGGATGGCTAAACAAATTGTGGTGTATATAATTAAGATGAAATGCTATTTTGTTATAAGAAATGATGAGCAGGATGCTCTCAGTAAAAAAACAGCTGTGAAGGACATATTTTCTCAGCAATGCTTTAGCCCAAAAGAATCCTGATGGATTTATATTAAAGAAGGCTACTTATCTCAAAGACAGAACTGTTGCAGGCTGAATAAAGGCAGAAGTATACTTTTTTAAAAAAAATTATTTTTCTTGAGGTTTATTTTTTGGGGGGAGGGTTTATGTTTGTGGTAATGTTTTTCATGACTACACATTGTTAAGCTTTATCAGATAAATTTGGAACTCAGGTCTTTAAAAGTGAATGTTGAAACTTGTTTTTGCAAGTAACTGAGAAAATTAAAATAATAAAAAAATCATAACATTAATGGTGGAGTTCACAACTATACCAAAGATGAATTTAGAGTCCCTATTTTTCTATATTTTCTCCATTATATTGAGGTTCCTTTTCTGTCCTTTTAGCTAATCTGACTAACTCTGAGATAAAACCTCAGAGTTATTTTAATTTACATTTCTCTACTCTGTAGTGATTTAGAAATTTATATGATTATCTATCTATCTATCTATCTATCTATCTATCTATCTATCTATCTATCTAATATTTCTTCTGAATATTGCCAGTTTGGATCCATTGGCCATATATCAATTGGTGAATGGATCTAATTTCATAAATTATATGCAGTATTTTTATATGTATTTCAGAAATGAGGTCTTAATCAGAGAAGCTTATTATATACATTTTGATATTTCTTTATATTTTATAGTACCTTTTAAGAAAATATACTTTCCCTGATGAAATTCAGTATGTGTTTGCTTTTGCTTAGTCATGATCACGATTGCTAATCCTGACTTTTTTTTTATAGCTCAGCTGAAGTAGAACTTTATTTTACCTTTGAGTGTGTCTTTAGGTTTCAAAAATATTGCTTGTAAACAACATATTGTTGGATTCTTATTTCTAAACCCTTCTGCTAACTTCACCCATTTTATGGAAACTAGATAAAAGGATCACCGGGAATGATAATCATGAGACATGCCTAATTCACTTTCCCTAAAAAAAAAAAGAGATTATTAATGGTTAAGAACATCACCTTCTCTACTTGTCAATGGAAATATTTATTTGATATATAGACAAGAAAAATGTGATTTGGCTGTTGACTTCTGAAGGTCATTTGAAAAAAATGTACATATATATGTATATATATGCATAAATATATACACATTTATTTATATGCATGTAAATGTAAATATGAACATATAAGTATAATATAGAAAAAGAAATTGTATATATACATCTACCACATGTACTAATATAATATGTTATGGTAACCTGGAATTATATATTGTATTAATGTTAATAGAAAACTGTCAATTCTGAAGTTACTAATTCATAGTAACTATATACTAAATTATAGTAACTATAGTAACTGTCTCCTAAAGGATATAGAATTTTTGAGATTTTAAAGGAGAAATTCACCCACAAAAATTTTTCTGAAGCTTAATGAGAAATTCAGAGCATCAAATAAACTCAGAATGTAACTCATAGAGTAAAAGTATATATTAGCATACATTTTATTCATCAACATTTATCACTACACTTTATTATTTTCTCATGTCCATTTATTCATTTATACCTTGGGGAAAATAACTTTTCCTTTGATTAGGGACAAATATATTGCTGGTATATTCATATTTCTTTATTCAGATAAATTACTTTGGATCAATGGAAGAGTTAAATGTTATGAAAGAAGATCACAGTCAAAATAGAAATTCAGTGCTTATCTCTCCTTTTTTGTCCCTAACCAGGTATATACCCCAGCTGTTTTGAGTGATGTAGGTATAGAGAAATATAATTTAAAAGCAACAAAAGGTATTATACGTTCAATCTATTTTAAATTAACTTCTAGGTTTTCATATATAGACCAAACTGAAGACAATTTCTTTTTTTCAGGCAGAATTCTACAACTGTTGCTTTCAGAAGTAGATAGCTTCTAGGAAGTTATCTAGGAAGACGTAATGGTAATTTCACGAATGCGATATACATCTGTTCTCTTATGTGGTTTATATGTAGAATTAGCTATTGTAAAAGTTTAATTAATTCTTGGTATAGTGGGACTAATGTGGTATTGGGCTTAATGGAAATTAACTTTGAAAGATTTTATATGCTTGAAATCTAACAGAAACTTGACTATAAGCCAAATTTCTCTTAGACATTGTTCTATATATTACATGGAATTTAAGGAAGAAGGTTGGAATTAAAAAATAGAATAATTTCTAAAATTGTAGGTAGTGAGCATGTTCTACTTCAAATTAATCCATTGAGTTTGTTCCCTCTAATTTACTGAATAGATTCACAACATTCATTCAACTCTATTATTCAAACTTGTGGAAGAATCTGCTAATTGAATCAAGTTGAGTTTCAATATTAGTTGTCAACACTTTGGCATCTGAATCATGCATAAACAAGAAATAAGGAATAAAAAATCAAAGATGTGAGTGATAGAAATCACTTATTGATAGATTATTTGTAAATTGCCTAGTTGCTTGGTTAATGCCAATTTTTATATAGGCACAAATACCAAATTTCTTTCTGATAAGAGGAAGCATGATGTAATGAAAGATTTTTGTCCTAAGAGAAAACAGAAATGGAGTTTGATCTCAC
The DNA here is from genome assembly GCF_037893015.1 of Macrotis lagotis. Classification (NCBI taxonomy): domain Eukaryota; kingdom Metazoa; phylum Chordata; class Mammalia; order Peramelemorphia; family Peramelidae; genus Macrotis; species Macrotis lagotis. The sequence goes on along the minus strand of NC_133660.1, from coordinate 142,174,796 downwards.
CTCTGTCACTAAATAGCTATATGACTTTGCATCAATCACACTCCTCTGGGATTTTTCTTTCCTCATTGATAAAAATATGATGATCTTTTAAGTTACCCTTCTACCATCATAGTTATTTTAACAATTATTTTTATCATTAATTTATTTATGTTTTGTGTCTGGACCTATTTCTTTAGTATGGGGAAACTTCAATGTGAATACTTTCTTTATTCTTCTATAAAAGTGGCTCTATAATTTAAAGTTTTAAGAATGTAGAACACAAACCCACAGATCTAGAGAAATAAAGTGAGTTAGATTTGTAATGTAACCTCCTTCTGTTCATACACAAAAATAAATATTTACTAGATACCTCTCCATTTTCCATCAGTAGTTGTGCTTTCTATGGAACATCATACCTCTGAAAGGAAAGATGATCACCTGAAATCTCATTAACATACTACACAGTTTCAAATACTCATCACCTCTGTTCCCTCTGTTGCTACTTCCCTCTGATGGAAGGAAGGGCTAGAGAAAGGAAAAATAAACCTATCCCAAAACTTTCACTTATAGAAGGCTCAGCTCTGAATTTTCCACAGGCATCCCTGTTTGGGTTTGAGTCCACAGAACATCAAGGCTCTTAGCACTACACATCCCATCCTTCTACTTCACCCACCCTTCAATCTTCAGCTCCCTCTTAGAATATAAATTCCTTGAGAAGAAGTACTGCATTTCTTTTTCTTTCTGGTGTACCCAATTCTTAGCACAATGCCTGCAGAATATTAGGTGCTTTATCCTATTAATTAAATTGATTTGAAAAACAAATGCAATTATCATTAAAATTTTGATAAAATCTCAGAGGAAGAAAATCTAAACAAAATACAAAAAAAACCCTTCAGAATCTAGTGATTTTATAAATCTGATGATTTTATAAATAAATTTCATAAAATTACCATATATATGTATATATATATATATATATATATTTCCCTTAATCCTAATTCCTCATACTGAAAATAAGTAATCTGTAAGCATGCTTATCAAAAATATGCATGTACAATGCTAACCTGAAAGTTTGCCGCTGAGCTGAAGAGGTGGGAAGGGAGGGCAGGAGGAAAATTTGTAACTTAAAAATATGGATGTACATCTGAATGAAAATAGATAAATAAATGAATAAATGAATAAATAAATGGTAAAGAAAAGAGTATAACAATTATAAAAAGAAAACACGAATGGAAAACTAAAAAAATTTTTCATAAAATCTCAAAAAAGAAATCTTTTTATGCTTCCCTAATTCATTCTCTCCTTGATGTTATCCTAAATTTTCCCTTTCCTTCTTAAATCCCATCACCACTGATCTTTGGTTTTAAGAATTGAAGACTTTGTCCTGAGTTTCTTTCTCTTTTCATTGAATACCATATCAATTGGTGATCTCATTAACTTCTAGCAATTCAATTACCCTCTATATGCAGAAATTTGTTGACACAATTTATTACTTATCATATTACATAAAAATCATATTATATATTATCATGTCACACTGTAATAGCATGTCATACCATATCATGCACTTATATGATACAATTGCATATAATTTTATAATATAGTAATATTAATTATATCATATTATCCTAGCATATCTGCTGTATGCACTCACACATCTCTCACTGCTATTTGCATATTTCAAGCTCACTATATGTAACATAGAACTTATTTTATTTTCCCAAAACTGCCCCCTTCCAAATTTTCTGTCATTTTTGAGTGTTATTACCATTCTCTTAGTCATTGAGACTGACAACTTTGCTATCATTTTCTATGCTTCAATCTCATTCATATCAAATGTTCAGTGGTAATGTTTTCTCATCTTTACCTTAACAATATCTTTTTATGTGTATATCTTAATCTCCATTTATACAGTCATATGTCTACAAGCCCTCACCAACTTTTGATTGGACTATTTTGATGAATTTCTAACTGGTTTCCTTGTTTAATGTTTTTTTCATACATTCTATGAACCTGCTGTACTGTCCATCTTGAAGTTACTTAAGCAAGACATCGCATTTCCCTCTTTGTACTATTGTACCATCATGTCCTTCTTGATTGGAAAACATCTGTCCTTTCACCTCCAGTTCTCTTACCTTCCCTTATTTCTTCAAATACTCAGCTCAAAATCCATCTTCTGCATCTGGACTTTCCTAATCTTTGTAGTTGCTAATGCCTTCTCCTATCTGATTGCATCTCACATACATACACACAAATTCACATATGTAAATATATTTGTACATATAGGTGTATTATTATTTTATTGTGTACTACATTTACATCTGAAATTTATATATTGTCTCTCCCAACAGAATATAAGCTTCTTGAGCGAATGAACTGTTTTTGTAATTGTGATTTGTTTTTTTCTCTTTTTTCTTTTTTTTTTTTACTCTCTATGTAGTAAGTGCTTGATAAATCCTTATTGACTTACCAGTGGTTATTTATCATTGAAATTCACAAGCATGAATGAATGAATGAATGAGTGATCATTTACTAACTATTTACCTTAATCGTGATGGACATAATTCCAAATATCAGAACTTCAAATCCAAAAGAGAACAAGTCCCTAAGAGCTTCCATTCTAATCAGCATTACTTAGAAGGAGTAGTGGCTAAGAAAGTTGAAAATAATTTGAGCCATAGTGTTCTTTCCTTCAACAATGATATTATTTGTTTTATTATTGCTTGGTTCCATAGCAAGATTTTCAAAGCATAGCATAGAGTGAGGCATATACATGTGGCAATATGGAAGGAAAACATGATTGGAATTTGTTGGATGTAGGCTGTTCCCATAAATAAGCAAAACCACAGGGTATGAACCAGTAAAATTTCTTAGGAAGACAAGATAGCAGAGTAATAACCTGTAGCAACAGTGAAGGGAAGATACCATAGTTGGATACATGGGGCCCACTAAATGCACTCTTTTTGATGAGAATAAAAGATCACTATGTTTGCACTATTTGTAAATAGTATTATAGCTTAATAAACAGAAACAACTTCAAAAAATATAAATGTGAAGAATATGTTGGGAAGGAAAAATAATTTTTCTAGAGAAAATTATTTTCAACAATCAAAAACAAATTGGAAAAAATAATGCCTTATACAATTGTTCGTAAAATTATTTTTATCTTCAATTACCTGTTATGGTCCTTATGGTGGCAATGGTCATAACCATAATTTTATGTGAAATTCAAACAACTTTTTCCCTTCTTTACCAAACACTGTAGTCTAATGCTTTTACTTTTGATGGCTTTGTTTTGAATTAGAATTATTCTGCTGTGCTATTGTTTTGTTTTGCTTTGTTTTATATTCTTATTTTGATTGAATTATTTTTCAAAGCCAGAAAGGACTTTTGCAAAAGATTTTTTATGATGGTATATCATTAGTAAAATGTTTGATTAGAAGACAATTTCTATAAGGACATGAAAAATTCTCCTAACCTTATTATATTTGGCAAGAAAAAAAGCAGTTTGGATGACTAAAGTAGGCATTAATGTTTCTATACACACACACACACACATATTTTTATATGTCCTTACATACACACACACACACACACACACAATGACCAACCATAGAACACTCCTAAGGGCAAGTGGAATTTAAAGTAATTGCAATCAGATGTCAAAATTCATACAATGACTGCCTTCTTTACTTATAGAATCTTAATTTATTTGACTAAGATTATTATTATCTCCTTGATTAATATCATTTTCATATCCTAGTGCACCCTATCCTTATGTGATTCTTAGAAGGTTAATACCTTTCCCTCTAATAATCTGGTTTCTTTGGTAAGTAAAAGTAACAGATTCTTGTCCTCCTGCAAATCTTAGAATTTGACCTTTCACTCCATAAAGAAAAAAGTTCTTCTTTTAAATTTATAAGTAATGGCTTGATTTCTGACTCTATCTCTTACTACCTGAGTGACCTGTTAAGTCACTTTACATCACTGGATATAAGTGACTTGAGTAATCTGAGTTATGAGAACAAAAACGCAACAACTAATTCCAGGAGCCCAAACTTTCCCATAGTCATACAACTAGCATATTTCAAAAGTAAGATTTAAGCCCACATTTCCCCCAAATCCAAGTATAGAACAGTTACTATTATGCAATACTTTGAGTATTAGGTCTTTTTTTGTTATTGTTTTTTTTTTGATGAAAGAGGGATTAGATATGCTTTATGCTTTACCAGATTGTAATCAGTCAGATAATAGACACACATCTATTTTGTGTCTGACACTGATCTAAGGGGAGAACTAGTAGCACTAGATAGAAATTTCACAATAGTATATTTGGACTCAACAAAAAGAAAATCTTTCTCATAATTAGAACTGACCTAATGTGGAAGGGAAGGAGGGAGTGAGTACTCTGTCACTAGAAGTCCTTCTAGAGAAGTCGAATGACTAATTTATGCTTCACTCAGATTTGTGTTCGGAGTCTAAATTGTGATAAATGACCTCTGAAGTTTCTTCAAACTCTTGGATTTAGTGATTGATTCTATATCAAAACTAACAGGATGTAATTATCCTAACGCTCCTCACCAAATCAATCCAAATAGCAACAACTTTTCCCTTGATGTTTTACAATTCACATGAATTCTCATTATTTAACCCAAGAATCTAAAATAGTTTTGTTATCTGGCTAGGCCTTTCATCCCATCAGACAAAGCACACATCATTGCTTATATCTGGAAACAACTCTCTTAGTTACCTTTTGTTTTTCCTTCCAGTTTTAATAGGGTTTTTTCACTGATTGGTCCAGAGAACTGATCTATAATTAACTCAGTCTCCTTTGCCCTTGTCAAACCTTCCACAGTCCTCCATTGTAATATAGGCCATATGTTACTAGTCCCCTCTCTGGGAAATCGTGTAAGAATGTTTACTGTCTCCTTGATTAATAATATTTCTATCTTCTAGGGCATCCTGTCCTTATCTGAGTTTAGTAGGGAGATATTTCTCCCTCTAGCTGATTTGTTTTGTATGTGAAAGGAATGAGTACCTGTCCTGTATATCTTAGAATTTGCCCTTTCTCCTCAATTCATAAGTGAACTTGGTTTAAGAGTAGAAGAGATGGTTTGATTCCTGACTCTGTCTCTTATTCCTTGTGACTTTTACTAAGTCACTTTATCTCATGGAATATCAATTGCCTTACTTGTTAAAAAGATGTGCTGGAATAAATTAATCCCAAGGTTATTTCTGTCTTCAATATAAAGTCTTATGGTTTTTATGACCTTGACATCTCTTTTATAACTGAGTCAATTTTAGTTCAGAATTCATCCCATTCTTATCAGAAAGATATAGATGTGTCAGAATCCATGAGATTTTAGGAAATGTCACTGATAGATAAAACTGAATCTAAAAGAAATGAAAAAAAAATCTTAGCTTTAGATATCTAATAGGAGAATATTGTGATGAGTAAGGAGAAACTGTTCCCTAAAAAGCTCAGAAGGGATTACTTTTTAAACCCAAGCCAAAGATAAATATTAGACAATCCTTCTCTTAAATCAAATTTTTATGATTTGTAATGTTATCTCTCCACCTACTCATTTCCCTTTCTTCAGGATTCAGTTTAAATTCTACTTTCTGTATGAGTCCTTTCTTTATCCTCTGATTGCAACAACCTGACTCCTAAGATTAACATCCTTTTACATTGAAAATATATTGCATGTGTACCAAGTTTGTTTGTTTGTTTTGTTCCTGGTTTCTCTCTCTCATTAAAATGTGAAGTCCTTAGCAGCAGGAAAATGAAGTGGAAAAGGAGGAGGAAGGAGAAAAATGATATCTCTATAGTATTTAGCTTAAGTATATGAAGAGGGCAATATAGCCTTTGGGAAAAGACAAGAATTATAATAAGGATAAAACTTTTGAACTCTGGGCATGGAAATTTAAAGGGAATATGAATATACATAAAATATTCTTCTCCATAAACATGCCAGGAGAGGGGGAAAATTTATGTTCATGATTGCATATAGAATTAACTAGTCAGTTAACAAATAATTAAGTTCCTGGGCTAAATGGGCTGTTGAGGAAGTTCTAGAACCTGTGACTCCAAAGAACTGTAACTTGCACACTAGCCACACCTCAATAAAACCATCTTGGGAGAATGACGAAACCAGTTTGAGATTAACCAATAAATTTCAGATACATAGTTGAGTTAAGAGAATATCTATTTTGGGGCAGCTAGGTGGCACAGTGGATAAAGCACAGGCCCTGGTGTCAGGAGTACCTGGGTTCAAATCTGGTCTCAGACACTTAATAATTACCTAGCTGTGGGCCTTGGGCAAGCCACTTAACCCCATTTGCCTTACAAAAAAAAAAAGAGAATATCTATTTACAAGATTAATTAGGGACAGAAAGCAAAGTGAAGATTCTAAAATTAAAGACAGTCAAAGGGTAGTAAAAGGAAGGATTTAAGTTGGAACTTAGGAAAGTCAAAGAAGTCAGAAACGGGGGTAAGGGAGAGCATTCCAGACAAGGGTGAAAATCAATGGAAAATGATATGAGTTGGGAGATGGAATATCTTGTTAAAAGCACATCAATGATATGAGTGCATGGTAGGAAGGGACTAAAAAATATAAGAAAGCTGGAAAGTTTGGAGTGGGCTTGAATATCAAAACATGATTTTACATTTGATCATAGAAATGATAGCGAACCACTTACTTGATTTAATATAGGCATGACATGGTCAGTTCTGTGCTTTAGGAAGATTGACTTGACAGTTGAGCAGAGGATGGACTGGTATGGCAAGAAGACAACTAAAAGACTATTTACAATAGTCCAGGCATAAGAAAATTGGGGCTGGTACCAGGATAATGTCAGTGTAAGAGGAAAGAAATGGATATATATATATATATATATATATATATATCCATTTCTTTCCTAATATATATATATATATATATATATCCATTTATATATATATATATATATATATGTATATATGATCTTATGAAAAGGAAAAATATCCTAGAGAGCTAAAAATTGGATATTGGATTGAGAAAGAGTGATGAGTAAGAATGACATGTAGATTTTGAGGCTAGGTAACTGGAAGGATGCTAGTACTCTTGAAAACAGGGAAGTTCAGAAGGATGGAGGCTTATCTTTGATGCAGGAAAATGGCCATAACTGAAATTTAAGAAAGAGTATCTGTATTAAAAATCTTATTTGAACACATATTAATCTTCTTTATTTTGTTTCAGCATCATAAACATACCAATGCAATAGTGGGCTGTCCATTAGCCATTTCTCATCTTGCTATATGACCAATTTATGTTGTCTTTAATCACAAATTTCTTTGATGAAATCATTTGCTCTACTCCATCATGAATCATTATTTGTAAACTTGCTGTGATTTGTTCACATTCATAATAATGTAAATCTTGATTCCTCTCAGAGTAATGATATTTATTTTTAATTCTTCAGATACTTTTGTATCATAGTTATTACAACAACACTGGTAAAATATGGATTTTGAAAGTTTTCATAGCAACAATCATTTTTTTTGTTTTTGTGACAATAATGAATTGCAATCCAAGTAAACATTCATAGGTTAAGAAATAGCTAAATCATTTTCAACATATGAATGAATAACAAACTATTGTGCACAGTAATGATTAGAAAGTATTCAGTAAGATTAGAAAATTTATAGGAATTGATTCAAAGAGAAAAAAACAATAAACATTACTAGAAATGATTAAAACTGTGAATGAAAACTAACAACAAAATGAATAGCACTGAATGATTATACTAACCAAATGACTCTAGAGAAAAGTTGAAAAAATGCAAATACTTTGCTTAATTGTAGAAGTGTTACATTATGAGTGTGTAAAGTTAAAAACAAAAGGTCAGACATTTATACTACATCTATTTTGTTTCAGACATTGTTCAAAGTACTCCATAAATATTATCTCACATGATTCTCACAGAACCCTTTAAGATCAATATTGTTAGTATCCCCATTTTTACTTTGATAAATCAAGACCACAATTCTAGCAAGTGTTGAGGCTGTATTTCAACTTATCTTACTGTCTCCAAACTCAGGATTCTAACCACTATATTGCTTTGCAACTTCCATATTATATAATATTCCAGTTTATGAACAGACCTGTGTTTACTCTTTTTTTATCTTCATTACAAAAAATGACTCTTCAGTAAGAGAGAAAGAAAGAGTATATTAAGATGGGAAAATGATAAAAAAGTCTTTCAACTAAAACATAAAAGAAAGTAAGTTGTTATTAAAGGGATTTCAAAATTCTTCAATATTTTATATTCCACACCTCCTTTTTATTAAAATTTAGGATCTGAATAATTTTCAACATCTGTCCAAATTACTTACATTGAAAGGCAATTTCTTTACAAAGATTATTGATCTTATTTCCTCAATTTTGTTTTTTCATTTTAATATAATAATTTATTTTTGCATTTATTTTTGTTATATACTTACCTCAAATTTTTTTAGAATCCAATTTAATTTAGTTTTTACATTTAAAAATTATTAGGAGTTATTGACAAGTTTCAAAGAACTCTATGACACATACAAAAAGAATAAGAACATGTTTTCCCATAGAGTGTTTATCTAGCTCTATGTGATGGTCTAGGCAGTGTGTATACTTCATACACTTGCTTTCCCCTGCATAGATAACTAGGTCAGGCTCTCATGAATAATTATTGTTCTTATTGAGAGTGTTGTTCAGTATTCTGGGCACTGATGCCATTGGCACAATGTGAATCATAATCAAGACAATCATTGTAAATTACAATTGAAAGAGAATCCTTATGATACTTGGATTTTGATCTCCTCAGTGGATCTCCTCAATAACAAAGGTAAACACATGTGGTAAATGAACAGCTCTTTTTTGAATATTTTATAGGATATTATTGATCTAAGGGTATAAAATATTTATCTTTGGAAGTATTTTGCATTATTTTCATAAATGCATGGGTTACTTTACTAAATCAAATGTCTAAACATACACACACACACACACACACACACACACACACACACATTCACCCCACAGCAAATGGAAAGTACAGTCATTCATTGTATTTTTCAATCATTTATATTTTGCTGAAGATGTGGTATGCTGAGAAATATTGTTTATTATTGCTTTATTCTTGCCCACTAATACTTCTGTTTAAGGTATTTTTATAATTTTTTTTAACTGAATCAAAAGGTAGTTTATTCCTAATCTTCCTTTGGGAAACTTCGGTTATTATTCAGTAAGAATGATATCAATTTTGCCAGCTTTTGGTATCTTCTCTTTCAGATAGTCTGAAAATGGTTTCTTCATTTACTCAAATGTGTCACTTCCAGCAAAGGTTGCTCTAACATTTTATTCCATCTTTATACTCTTCAGTGCCATTTCCACCTCCCCTATCCTTGTTTATGATAAAGAATTAGGGGCAGTGAGGTGGTGCAGTGGATAAAGCACCAGCCTTGGAGTCAGGAGTAACTGAGTTCAAATCCAGCCTTAGACACTTAATAATTACCTAGCTGTGCAGCCTTGGGCAGGCCACTTAACCCCATTGCCTAGCAAAAACTAAAAAAAAAAATTAGTAATAATTCCACTGTTCCACTGTCTTTATTAGTGAAAAGAGTTTTCTATGTTTTTTTTTCAATTTCCATATATTTTTATCTCCCTCATCTAGACCCCCCCCCACATAGACAGATATATGGATCCATATATGGATGAGACTCATGGGATGTTGTCTTGTCAGTCACTCAAGAGGTTTTACTAAAAAATTGCTTAATTTTTCATCGATTTTTCTCTATGGGATATTATTGTTAAAAAACTCTTTACATTCTTTCCTGTAAGTCTTTGTATTCAAGTTCATATTGTCATCTTGTGATACACTTAGTTATTATATTTCTATGTTTATTAATAATTCATGTTTACCGAGCAAATTCAAATTTGCTACTTAATATATATATATATATATTTAATAATATAAATTGATTTACATCAAGCTTTCCTATGAATTTATTGTAATTGGTTTTGATGTCCATTACTCTGTTTTTAATCTCATTTGGTGCATCAATGGTATATTTCTATTATTTAGGTTAAAGTTTTAACTACATATATTATTTTTTACTTTTTTCTGCCATAGTTTTCAAATTAATTTAGGTTTGTGTTTTAATAAGTTAAGTAGATGATCTGATTATACAAAAAGCCATATCATACAGGACTAAATTCTACATTAATCATGAATCATTTCCTTTTTAATAAAATATAAGCAATTATATTTTTATGTCTTTTGGTGCGCTGTACTTTCAAAGTCTTTTCTTTAAAAAAATAAATTTAGAGGCTTAATTTTCTCTTTTAAACTTTTGCTCTCCCCTATCACTTATTACTGAGTCATATTTTCCAATACATTTTCACATTCCCATCAATTCCTATATTTTCATTTTAATTGAAGGGTATAACTGAGGTCTCAATATTTCCAAGTCCCTTCATGTTGTGTAAAAGATATTGTGTATAAGTTTGATTTTTATAGTGATCTCTTTTCCTATAAATTTAATATTAGCACTCTGTCTTCAGATTTATTTATAGTAAGAATGTCAAGTTTGATATGAATTAGTTATTCTAGTCAACATGTTGATTACTGAACAAGGTTCTCCATTTTAGATTACTGTCAGCTAAGTGAAAGTTTCTAGATGACCCAAAACCTTAAAAAGAAAATAAAAGACAAATAATTTGAGAAGGTCCCCAGTCTTTCATTTCCTCCCTCTTTATTTTTTTTTTTTTACCTTACCCTCAGAATACATTAAGGGACTGGTTTCACACCTTTGTTTGTTTGTTTGTTTGTTTGTTTGTTTGTTTGTTTGTTTCTTTCTTTCTTTCTTTCTTCCTCTCTTTTTGGAGGTAATGGTGTTAAATGAATTGTCCAAAGTTGTACAACTAGGAAGTATCAAGTATCTGTGGTCAATTTGAACTCAAGTCCTCCTGACTTCACAGACAGTGCTCTAACCATTGCACAACCTAGCTGTATTTCTCCTTCAGTGTACTATTGTTCTTCAAAATTCATTTAAGAGAAAAAAAAGCATCCCTCTTCCCAAAAATAAATATTTGTATGTTATCCAAACTTATCTTGACCAGTCTCTATTTTTATCCTAGAGGCTTTTAGGTTCCTCTTGATATTTTTAATATTTGAAGCAAATTGAATTCCAGCCCTGTCTCATAATTATAGTGTACATCAAAGACCTTAATTCATTTGTAATCACTTAACGTTTATGATTACACAAAAAGTTTTTGGACACTATGTGTAATGAGCCATTAACAAACCAATGAAGTGTTAATGTAAAAAAAACATTTCTGTGGTTAAAATATATGAATCTAAGGGACTTATTCAATTTAGTTGTACTTAGAACATATGGATATAGTATTTCCTAAGCATTTGTAGAATTATTCTGAAAAATAACAGCTACATCCTTATTTTCCATTTTGCTATGAACTCTTTCCTGAATTTCTGCTCTTGTACACATTTGCTGCTATATTTACTGATGCTCCCTCATCAATATCTCCCATGTCAGTGATCTCTTCTCTATTGTAGTATTCTAATCATATAGGTCTTCATAACCTATCTATGTATATAGGCATACATAATATATATATATATATATATATATATATATATATAATTGTATATATAAAATCTAAACAATTGCAATTACTTCCTAATCCATTCCTGCTGTTCCTCTTTCCTCTTTCAGACTCCATTCTGATAAAATAATAATTTTCTATATGTAAAGTTCTGGTCATGCCATCCCTCCTTTTAGACTCTTCCATGTTAATAATGACTCTGGCATTTAAATAATACTTTATATTTGGCAAAATATTTTAATGCTATATAAATTTTTAAATTTTTCCTTCTGAAGCAAGCAATGTAAGCATAGAAAGGTTAGGTTTTAGAATTTAAATCCCATATGGATTTGAACCAAAGAGTCCTAAAATTTTAAGTCCAATACTCTGTTTCATTCTTCACATTATCTCCTGATATATATATATATATATATATATGTATATATATATGTATATATATATATATATATATATATATATATTATAATGAATTAAGTGTATAAGTAGTTTCCATAGAAGTAATAGTCTGTCTTTTCCCCTTACAAGTACAATCAGAGATAGAGGTTTGTTCTAACTGCTGACCAGCTTCAGGACAGAACATACAGAGAGATGTATTTGGTTTCAAGCACAGAAGTCTATAAATCTTTCACACTCAAACAAGTTAAACTTTCAAGGAGAATCACAATGACTCAAAAAAGGAAAACAACATTTTGACCATATGGGGACTTACACACATAACACATTAAAATGTAAAATGCATAGATGCCAATGAAGGAGCAGCTTGACAAATATTGTTGAAAATAATTGTTTTGTTGCCAATCATGCTTGACTTTGGAGGTATAATTTATGATCTTGAGCTTTGTTATGACTCTTGAGCTTTGTTACCAACAGGGACCTGAGCATCTAATACCATAACTTTGTACGGATCTTTGAACTAAATTAGAGATTCAAATACTAATAGAAAAAAAAAACTTAAAAGTATCATTATTTTGCAGACACTGAGTACTTTAAAGGAGCCTGGTTCCAACAAAAGAATGAATTATTCTTCTCTGTATTGTGAATGAGAAGGATATAGTTCCCATTTAATAAAAAAGTACTATGTAGCTAATTTACTAATATTTTCTCTACTTTTCTTAATTCTTTTAGATGAGGTTATTAAATATCATGACAATGAAAATATTTCAGACTTATGTATTTTAATTTTATATTTATAAAGTACATTGGATAAATATTATATCATATCCATTTGGGTATTTATCAAAACCCTGAATTTAAATAAGCCATTTCAATTAAATGCTTATGATTTTCAAGTGCTTATTATGTAAATAATACTACAATATATCCTGGAGATTCAAAGTCAAAAGTGGAAGTTTCTGCCTTAAAAGAACTTATATTTTACTTAGGAAAAAAGTATAAGTACACTGCTTTTGACTATCCAGTGATTTATATGAATGCAATGATCCATTTCATGATATGGGAAATTATCAATATATTCATTTATATTTGTATATATGAGGTCAAGTGGTGAATTAAGCCACTCCCTGGTACTGGAACCACTGCCAGTAGTAAACTCATTTGCATATCAAGGTAATAGTTGTTCTTGAAGAATATATTCACTAAAAGTTTAACATGTTTCCCCCTTTGTAATTTTGAAATAAAACTTGTAAGATGGAGCTGTTTTTCCTCTCTAGGTCAAAAAGATAATAGTAACTTCTTTCAAGACCATTCTCTAAATAATTATTAATGGCTAAACAGGATGGTTTCCCACCCTGATATGAAAGTGAGGAAAGAGATGGCTGATAGATTAACAAGTGTAATCTAACCTCAAATTTCTCTACTCCCAAAGGTTTTTCTCTTCAACTCTCACATAGTTATTGGTATTAGGACTCATATGTCTATAGCAAATAGAAGAAGGGCAGGATCTATTCAGATATAGAAGAGAGAATGGACCTCTTAGCATGTGAGGAAACAGTGACAACTTGGAAATTTCTTTTACTCTTTATTCATATGAGATTGGGAAGATTTGCTACATTAAACAATCTATGTGAGTTATACTCTGGATTTTGCTTGTACATTTAGGGCTTATGGTAGCAATGCTTTCTAAATAACTGTCCAATGATAAGGATTTACTAATGAATGTTGGAAAATGAATGCAAGCAAATGATCGTCTCTCCAGTCAGTCTGTCAACTAGCATTTCTTAAGCATCTGCTATATTCCAAGGACTAGTCTAAGCAATGGGGATATAAAGAAAGTTAAATAAAAAGTAATTCCTGTTTTTTTTTAGAAACTCACGGCAGATAAGTCAATACAATATGCATATTAAAGAAATGCAAAGACATTTTACCTCAGTATATTTAAGTTACATCATTTAAAAGTGCTTTTTTCCCCACACATAATTCTATTTAATGACACACATCAATAAATTTAATGACAACCTACACTTTCATGATGCTTTTATATTTGAAAGTTTTATTTTCAAAATATGGAAAGCCTTTGAATGTGTAGCTAACAAATACTAAGAGGCAGCTATTATTCTTCTGGACACTAGATATATGCCTAGATGGTTTAGCTTTGAGGTTTGTAGATTCCTTTTAGAAGCTATTGAATCTGTGGTTGTTTCTCCTCTATCTGAATAATTCAGTTCATGGATGGTAAAACTCTGTACTCAAAAGCAATAATTTCTGTTCTTATTATGTTGAACAAAGTCCCAAAACTACTGTTTCCAGAACTCAAACATATGCTTCAGCATAAGTCTCATTCTACTGAAGAAGCTTCAAAGGCAACTTATGATCAATTACTAATTCCTTGGTTTGAATATAAAAACCTAGCTCAACCAAACAAAATATTTCTTTCCCCATTTCGTTGAAAGAGAGGAACTTATTTTTTTCCTTTCTCTCTTTGTATTCCCAGCATCTTACATATTGCCTAGTACTCAGTAAGTATTTCAGTGTTTGTTGAACTGAATTGAAATTGTTTTCTAATTCAAATATTATAATACAAAGGATCGAATTCTGGCCTTATAATCAGAGGAATTAAGTTCAAATTTTGCCCCTACCACTACTTTATAATTTCTGGGCTCAATTCAGTTAGTCTCTAAGAGACTAAAAGTACAATGTGCATTCTAATGACTCAGACCTTTTGTTGCTGCTACTGTTGTTATTTCTTTAATCATGACCAACTCATCATGATCGTTTCTCAAAGACACTAAAGTAGTTTGCCATTTCCCTTTCCACTTCATTTTACCGATGAGAAATGGAGGCAAACCAGATTAAGTGCCTACTGTAGAGTCACCTAGGTAGCAAATGTCTGAGGCCAGATGTGAACTCAGATCTTCCTGACTCTAGGTGAAGAATGCTATTCATTGTGTCATCTAGCTACTCCAGTTAGACCTACAGGAGATAAAACACTGGGCATGGAGTCAGTGGTCTCAGCTAGGTATTAGAGCTCTGAACCTCAAGTCAAGAAGAACTGAGTTCAAATTTCACTTCAGACATTTGTTAGTGGTATGACCCTGGGGAAGTAACCTTTGCCACTATTTACACAACTTTTAAATGGAGTCTATAATATCACCTAACTCACAGGGCTATTGTGGACATACATCAAGTGAGATAATATTTATAAAGCACTCAGCATCTGCTAAACAAAAATTAGGTACTTAAATTCTTTTTCCTTTCTGCTTTGACTATCTTTCTGAAATGTATCTACTAAATCAGATTTGCTGTTATGTTCATTGTTTGAAGAAAGGGGTTCCCATATAAGATGCTTCCCATACTAACAAACTTATAGTTTCTTTGTAAAGCGGGGCATTTTTGTAATGATTTCTTCTTATAGCATCTGATGCTGAGAGAAGGGAATAGTATCAAGAGAACAATGTACACATCAGAAACAACTTTATGAGGTGAACAACCTTGATGGAAGCAGCTCCTCTCAGCAGTCTAGAGAGCTAGGACAATTGTATTAAACTGGTTATAGACTATGTTATCCCCTACCAGAGGAAGAAAAGCAAAACAAAACAAAACACAGAACAAAAAAATCAAAAACAACCCTTCAGAATCTGATGAACACTTTATAAAAATTATCTCTTATGTATCTCTTTTCCTTAATCCTAATTCCTCATGCCAAAAATTACTAACTTGTAAACATGTTTAACAAAATGTGTGTGTAAAATGCCAAACTGATTGTTCCCTGCTAAGTGGAGGGTGGGGCTAAGGAGAGTGGAGGGCAATTTTGTAACCTGGAAATATGCAAGCTGTACATATGGATGAAAATAAATAGATAGATAAATAAATAAATAGTAAATCCAATGGGGCAAAAAATCTTAATTATGTGGCAATTATACCTAAGAGTAATAACTGTACAAACTTCTAAAATAGGCCAGAAAAATATTCAGTCTTCAACAGGAGTGTAATTTCAACTACCCAAATCAAAAGTCTGCAGTTTTAATGTTTTCATTTGATAAAAATTTAATAAAATGTATAAAACACACACACACACACAGAAACACACACACAAAAAGAGGAGATTTCTCTAGAATGATTTTCTGTAAACATTTCCAGTAAATCACCCGAATGAAAAGAACTAAGAAGTCAGTATATGTTTTTCTGAGCTTAACATTTCCTGACTCCTAAGTTTGTAGCATGTCTTTGTGTGTGTATTCTTTTCCTTTGGAATATATCAAAATTAGTTGTCTAGAAAGAAACTAATTTTGCTGCCATATTTCTATTATTCACTGCCATTATTTATCCTCTGTTTCATTTTGAGATCATTTATTTGATTTTTAATGATTTCATTTTGCCCTTTTTTGTGCCACATTCACTTTCTAAAATAATTCTTCATCCTTCCCCACCTGATAAAATTCCTTCTTATAATAAAGTGAAACCAAATGAAATTGCTGCCAGGTCTTCAGTGTGCCATATTTGAAATCTCCAGTCTCCAGTCTTCATACCATGAAAAGAGAAACATGTTCTTCACATATCTATATGCTAGCTGAAAGCTCTTTCTCAATCTCCTTCCCTGGATCTTCATTAAGGACATGCCCCTCCAGGTTATCACATAGGAATCTATTCTAAACCTTCTTCCTTTTATACTTTTTTCTTTGGTGATTTCATGATCTCACATAGATCCAATGATCATGTCTATGCTGATGAATCTCGAATATCAGGCCCTTAACATCTCAGTTGACCTTCACTCTTACATATCCAGTTTACCAAATCTATCATCTCACATTGCTAACATTTATTAACTCATGTTTTTTTCCCCTCCCAATCATGTTCTCTTCATAACTTTTCCATTATTGTGTAGGGTACTATCTCTTCCCATTCACCAGGCAAACAAATTCTATGTCATCCTTAATTCCAATACATAAATATTACAAATCCTGTTGACTTTTATCTTAATAACATATCTTGCTTCTGTCCTCTTCTCTCCTCTGACAGTGTCACCACTCTGTGCAGTCTTCATTGCAATAGGCTGCTGGTTCATTTCCCTGCCATGAGTCTCTTCCCACTGTAATCCATCTTCCATGTAACTGTTTTTGTTTTTTTAGGATTTTGCAAGGCAATTGGGGTTAAGTGGCTTGCCCAAGGCCACAGAGCTAGGTAATTATTAAGTGTCTGAGGCTGTATTTGAACTCAGGTACTCCTGACTCCAGGGCCAGTGCTCTATCCACTGTACCACTTAGCCATCTCCATGTAACTGTTAAAGTGATATTTCCTAAAGCCTGGGATTGACCATATCAGCAATCCCCATCCCTGGCGGGGGGGGGGGGGGTTCTTTCAGAATCAAATGTAAATAATGTTTGATATTCAAAATCCTTTTAAATTAGCCCCAATCTCTATTTTTTAAATTTTCCTACATCTTACATACTTCCCTCACACCACCACCATCACATATGCTAGTTTCTTTCCTGATACTTCTCTCCCCCCCAAAAAAAGAAACCACTCAATTTCCCAAATTTAGGCATTTTCTTTGGCTTTCCATCATGTCTGGAATTTTCTCCCTCCTTACTTCTGCCTTTTGCATTTCAGAAGCTTCTTCAAATTCCCATCTTAGATTCAACAGGAAGCCTTTCACAATTTCCATTAATTCTAGTATCTTGTCTATGTTATTTCCAGTTAATCTTGTATATGATTGATCTGCACATTGCTTGTAGTCATCCCCTCTTAGATTATGACCTTAAAGAAAAGAATTGCCTTTAACTTTTCTTTGTATTTTCAGAATTCAGTAAAATGCTTGGAGCATAATAGCCACTCATTGAAGGAGCTGTGGTAGGCATTTGAAGATGACCTGGAGGACTTAAATATCTTGCATGGACAATAACTGTTAACATTGAGACCTGAGATTTGCAATAGTTAACATGATTTAGTGTACTTTAGCAGTGAAAAAATTGTCTGAAATAAAAGTTGCTGCTCTCCCTATATACTCAACCCTGACTAGATACTCTTGGGATTATTTTGTTTAGTGTTGGGTACTAAGATCAGTTAACAGTTTTGGAGTAATTTCAGGGCAGGGTAAACAAGCTTGTGCTATGTCTAGGTAAAAATAATTTTTGAAGATTGATTGAAGGAATGGATTTTGAATCTGGAGAAGAAAAAATCTAAGAAGGAATGCAATAACTTTGTTCACTTAAAATCACTACTTCTTAAGATACAGCATTTTACTTTTGTACAGCTATTATTATTTTCAAGGATCATTTCTATTTTTGTTTATTGAAAATGGTGCCAAAAACTGTTTTATGTAACTCAGTCCTATTGCCTCTAATACTAAAGCACAGTAAAGTAGGTCTATTTTCTCCCTCCATATAATATCGTTTTTAGATATTTACAAAAGGATATTAGGATGTGGAAATCATAAGATCATATATTTAGAACTGAAAGGTAAATCAGAAGTCATCCATTTGTAATCTAACTTTCATTTCATAGATGAGGAAACTGAGTTTCAATATGGTTATTTACTTGTCCAAGATATCCTATGACCTCTGTGGCTCTCCATTTCCTCATTAATAAATTGATAGGGTAGCATTACATAGCCTCTAAAGCCTCCTTGTACTCTAGATCTTGCTTTTTTCTATGATCTTAAGGTTTTGGGGATATTTATCTAAAGAGATTTCATGTGGAAGAGGGTTACATGTTTTTACTTGATTGTAATAATTTACTTTTATATATCCAGAATACATGTAAACCATATTCATGATACACATATAAATTCAGGTGTTCTTACTACTAGCAATACTACCAAAACATATTTTAAATATTTATAATACATAGCAAATAAAAGGAATTTTTAAAAGAAATGATTAATTATAGATACATATGTTTAAGTGATCAAGCATATAGAATGAAACTTAAGAAACATTATATTTCTTTTATTCATTCTCCCCATGGAGTTAGAATCTGTGACATTCTATCCCCAAATAAGAGTAATTAAGATAATAATAATTCAGGACAAATGACCCATTTCTGTAACAATAGTAGTTGAAACTTATGTAATCTTTAAAACTTTCAAAGCAGTTTATGCATGATATATCATTTCATTTAAGCTTTGCAATAAGGACTGTTAGTAACCTACTTTTATAGATAGTTAAGCTGCAGCTCAGAAATGGTAAATGACCTGAACATCTAATACAAATATGATGAAATTTAACAATATAATTCAATGAAATGAAATACAATTTTTATTCCTGATCTTTCTTGTTTTTCTAAGTGATAACCCTATATTGATAGGGAGTGATAACTTAGTAAAGAACTCGGAAACCCTGTTTCCTGATAGTACATTGTTAATCGAACACTAAGTATTTTTTGCCTACAGAACCTGCTACATTGATTTTAATATAAAGAATATTTTTCAATACCTCAACAGTAGAAAGAATAGGTCAACATCTAATCAGCACAACATCTAAATAATTTTAAGTGTATTATTGATTTTTCCCATGACCTCAGCACTGACAAAACCTAAGATGTTGGGTAAAACTCCCAAAATTCCCAAGATCAGCCAGGATATATACTGATATGTTGTTTGATATAATATTCTCATGGTTTATTTACTTCACTCAAAGAAGGCACTCAATTTTCTTTTCTTTGAAAAACCAATTCCTTATAAGAACTACTGGCCTGTTATATTTATGTCTGCATTTTCCCAGTTTCCTTCTGCAATTTACAAAATGATTGTCGATTTTATAACTTGAAAATATCAGATAAAAAAGAAATGATGAATAATGAGTACAAGAAAGATATTGATTCATTCTTTATCCTCATGAAGAAAGCATTTCTTTCTAGCATTTTCTTTCAGAAAGATAAGCAAAAATGTATGTTAAGCTTTAGAGAAGGAAGAACTAGTGAAATCACAAGCTTCTTTTTGTATGTTTTCTTTTATTGTTTGGAATTTTTGATAGTATCATCAGACAAAAAAAATTTTCAAACATCTTGAAAGCTAATTCTTAGAGTCAGCTCACCTCTTTTTTTTGTCCTTTGGACAGTTTTCATCATTTTTTTCTCTATAGAGGTCATCAAAATTATTGTAATTCCTACAAATGTGGACACCAACTTTGAGATTGCCCTTCATATGAATAGGGAGGGATTAATAACAAAAAAGAAAATTGGGAACCTTGGGCATGGTCATTCTATAAAAGAAACAAAGGTGAGTGTTCTATGAATGGTGAATCATTATTTAAACCATTATAATAGAGAAGTACAATATGATTTCAAAAAGTATTTTTGGAATTCTGGTCCTAAGAGTGTGCATATTTGAAGCAGAGATAAGCTGCCTGTCTCTGATGTAATATTAAGACAAAAAAAAATCATTATTTTATTTCGGGGGTCTGAAAATTCAGAGAAAAAGTCCTATGCCATCATTATTTGCCAAATGTTCACACTCCCTGACTTTTCAATGTATGCAAAATGATAAAGTCCCTCTTTTACACTGAAG
This sequence comes from Macrotis lagotis, assembly GCF_037893015.1. Classification (NCBI taxonomy): domain Eukaryota; kingdom Metazoa; phylum Chordata; class Mammalia; order Peramelemorphia; family Peramelidae; genus Macrotis; species Macrotis lagotis. The sequence goes on along the minus strand of NC_133660.1, from coordinate 142,154,273 downwards.
ATTCCACTAAGGAAGTAACAGATTCATTTGAAATGGCAATCAAAAAATATTTCTTTTAAAGGCTGAAGCAAAAGTTTAAACAAGAAGCACAGGTTCAAAATTGATTGTCTATAAAATGAGGATTGTTGGGTTATGGAAAAGACAGCACTGAGAGAAATTCAAAAAAGAGTGAGATATCACAGCACAGCATTCATATATCCATTGCATGTATGATTGTTTATTTATTTACTTTTATTTAGAAGGGAGATGAGTTCAAACATTTTTGATGTTTATTAAATTGTATGCTCTAATATTTCCTCTTGCCATGATGTGTGCTTTAAGCATTCAAGGGTGATGCCCATGTAATATAAGTTAAGTCTTAAAAAGTTGGAAATACTTGTAGTACAAGCTGCCATAATAGACCATAGTTCAAAGACTAGCCCAGTGGAATTTTGAAAGACTTTGGAGTCAAAAATGTAGCGTAAGGATATTTTTTGGCTACAAGATTCTTTAAAGGCTTCTAAGCTTTTTGCATTTTAAGTCACAGAAGATTTGATCTATGCTAATAGATCAAGAATCCATAACAATAAAACCAGTGATCCCATAAATATGAAATAAATGATGCTGCTGTCCAAGTTACAATATTGAAGATCATTGAACTTAATTAACATGGTTTTTTTTTTCTGAGGATTAAATGAAAGAGGATTTTTATTTTAATCTTAAAATTCCTTATAATATCTGCTATTAAGGCAGGTGGCATAGTGGATAGAGCAATGGCCCTGGAGTAAGGAGGAGTTGAGTTCAAAATATCTCAGATACTTACTAATTGCCTAGTTGTGTGACCTTGGATAAGTCACTTAACAATATTACCTTAAAGAAAAATGAATAAATAAATAAATAGCTATTATTACTATCAGTAGAGGGGGAATTCAAAGGGAAAAAATTACTGAGAAACAGCAATGACTCTCAAAATGGTCAAATTATTTACTTGGACATTTTAAGCAAATAATATTTTTTACTTGGGTTATCAAAATAATTAGCATAATGTGTTTGATTATGCTTATTATTTTGTAATTAGAGATATGCTGAAATTAACAGTATGTATAAATAAATAAATAAACAGAATTGTGTGGTATGGGTGAGTTTAGTTTAAAAATTGGCAAAAAATCCTGTAAAAAAGAAAAAGAAGGAAACACCAAGTTTTCATTCTGAATAAACAAAATATATATTTAAGGACATATTTTTTTTTAGCTTTAGTTACTTGGGTAAGCTTTCTTCTCCCTATTCTCTTCCTTCGAGTTAAGGAAATTTGGCATGGATTCCTAGGGGAACACAGCAAAATGTAATTGTTATATCAAGGATTGTGGATAATAAGTATCCTTTTCATTTACCTATTTGAGATATAAAGCTTCATTTTAAGGGATTGAATGGTCTTAAATGAAGGGGGAAGAGAGCACAAGGGATAAAGGCAGAAAGGGACATTGCAAAAATATAATAAAGGAAAATTGGAGTTCATTATACTATACCATCTCCTGTGATTAGAGGGCTCCTCTCAAAAATTTAACTTTTATAAAAGTGTCAAGGCAAATTATCTCTTCATTTCCTATCTAATTTTACTCTTCTGGAGTTTTCCATCATGACTCTGTGGCAAATAATTTTCTCCCTTCCCAACTCTTTACTTTTTGCTACCTTTTACAGTTCAGGTTCTTTCATTTGATTGTAAGCTCTTTGATAGCATGTTCTGTCTTTCTCTCTGTTTGTATTTACATTTCAGGTCATAAGTACAGTCCTAGGAAGATAGTAAATATTTAAAATTGCTTACCGACTGACCACGAGTTTAGAATGTTCAGGTTTTGGAGTTTTAAATCCTGGGTATAAGACTTTTTTATGAATCAGGTACTTAAGCTCTCAGAGTCTTAGTTTCTTCATCTATAAAGTGATGAGGTTGGATAAGATGACTTCCAAAGTTCATGCTACCTATAATTCATCATCTATTACTGGGAAGGAAGATTGAGAAATCTAGACAAAAAAATTTTAATTCTATGTAAATTCATATAAATATTAAACTAAGACCTTCATTACAAAAAATGGAATTGTGTTGCCTCAATTAAGTGGAAAATCATTTTTTAAAGTATTCTTAATTGATTATCAACAAAAGAGAGCAAGACAATTGGTTAGAAAGGTTGAAAATTTTGATGATATTTACCCATAGTTCTCAAAGAATGCCATTACATTTCATAACAAGCAAGTGAACTGGATTTGAGTGAAAAGTCCAGTGCTAAGTTACCAGTCTTACCTTCTCCTCCAGACATAAACAGTAGTTATGCATGAAATTTGATTATGAACATTGAATGGACAACAAAATTGAAGTAGTATCTTGAGTGAAGAAATAGCTAGATTCAATGACTTCATCCCTTTTTTTAACAAAAGTAGATAAGAGGTATTATTCCTTTTGATTACTCTTGAATATCAGTTAACATACTCTGTATGACTTTTTTTTTAAATAATGTAGTTCTTGGCATCTTTCCATTATAAATATACAGATAGTCTATCTCCAAACCCCCAAAGGGAAATTCAACTATCTTCATCTACATAAAAGAAGATTAACAAAAATACTGGAATAGGAATAAGATCAATTTATATGGGGACTCCCTCAAATAATATAGGTGGTTATGAATGAGAAGATATGTCAAGTAATATAGCTACTAAATGTAAGAGGTAGAATATGAACCCAAAGGACTCTGATTTTAAGTCAAGCATTGTGGTCATTAAACTATGTTGCTTCTCAAGAACACAATACATAGGAATTCTCCATCTCCATTTAGCATGAGGAAGATAGTTTAAAACTTCATAGCAGAAAAGATTGATGGCTAAAAGTGTGGGAGTTTTCCCACACATCAGGGCTTCCTTTACTTCATACTTTAGTCCTTCAGTGGAGACTTGATATAATTAAGAAGAGTGCTCATTTTCTAATTTGGACTAAATGAATTATTTTAGGAAGAAAGGCAAAAAATTTCATCAAGAGATTAATTTTCTTATTTCAAGGTGAACTTTCTATTCTGAAGTCCACATTGCCTTTATCATATATTTTGTATTTACTTCTCTGTTTACATGAATCAGTCAGCAAGCATTTTAAAAATATTTATTATTTTCCAGGGACTGTTTGAGGAAATGGGGATTCAAAGCCAAAAGGGGAAAGGCTCTTCCCTCAATAAGCTTATGTTCACATCTGTATTTACAAAACACATATTTAGTGATTTCTTTCTTTAAAATGTAAACTTTTGGGGGAAGACAGATGAGCACTGACTCTGGAATCAGGGAGACCTACTTTCAAATCTGATCTCTGATACTTGACCCTAATTGTGTAATTATGAATAAGTCACTTAACCCTGAATTTCTTTCCATAATTAAATAAATAAAATGTTAACCCCTTTAGAAAAGACTGTTCAATTGCTTTTGGATACCCAGCTTAACACAGTGACAGCCTGAACTAGCAAATGACAGCAATTCTGTTCATACCTGTTGAGTTGAATTGAATTGTTGAAGTTCCACTCTGATTTTGAATTGATATTAAGATGCTCTTCCAAAGAGTTAAATAGACTGATTATATATTTTAATGTAAAACACAGTATAATATTCAATTGCTAAGAGAAGTTACTTATAATTTTATATATACTCATACTTTACATAGGGGAATTTCAGTATAATTTATCTAATCAGACTCATCACTTCGGTGAAATAGTTTCAGATACAAATGTCATTATATTTGTATTTCATAATAAAGAGACAATTATAATTACAACAAGCATCACCTCTTTGACATGATTGAAAGTAATCAAGAAAGTTCTGCCTATTATGGTAAAAACATAATTTATAATATTCCTTTAAAATTTTCATGATGGACCTTTCTTTATGTAATAGGACTCCCCAGTAGAATTTTTTTTTTAGCTATTTTGGTTTTATGTATGAATCTCATTTAGAAGGTTCTACCTTTTAAGAAATTGATACACTCAACCTGTGAGTGATGGGAGACAATAGTGTCAGAAGAATTAAGGCTGAAGATCACCCAAAAGGCAATGGAAAGGCAAATGTTGAATGTGGAGCAGCATGAAACTCATCTCTAAAATGTAGATTACTATGTAGAAGATTAGTCAGACTAGCATCAGAAAACCAGTGACTAAGGAAAAATATAGCACAAATCAGATTGTGAAAGAAGGGAGTAAGCCAAGAGGCAATCTCTCTGTACTCCACTGGTATCCACTCATTATTTTAAGAATGCAGGATAGGATAAGGATCACATAAGAGGCCATTATGATAGCAGATTTATAGATCTGATATATATGGAATTAATATGGAATGCGATCTGTATCATTGGGTAATTACCACAGCAGCAAGACATTGTATTTGCAGGTGTATCAGAGAATTTTTGCAATTGCATAATTGCTAAAATTTTTGTAGGAATAATATTCTTAGTATCAATTGTATATAAACTATATGACATATTCAGAGAGTTTAAATGTCTTGTCTCAGATCATACAATCAAGGTAAGCCAGACAAGATGAGAAGGGTCCAATGAAAGACTAAGGAAGTGGGGGAGAGAAAGAGTTTTGCTTGGGGTTATTTATAGTAACTACTTCACATGAGAAATATATATACATATATATATATACATACATATATATATATATATACATATATATATATATATGAAACTGACAAGAGGAAGGAAAGAAAGCATTACCAACTTTCTTATAGTTTGCTTTCCTTATCTCAGTAAAGGGGAGGTACTGTATGGGTCAACAATATATCGAAGTATAACACTTTCTGAATGATGGACAATTTAAATAATTTAGTTTCTTAGAAGTTTTAACATAATATTTAATTTAGACTTCATTTAGTTTTCTTGTCTTAATCAAGCATTGTCCATTGAGAAAAAATTTATGACTTATTTAATAAAATTAATTTAATCCATTTTATTATTATTACATGATAATTAATGATGTCATTTATTATTGTTATTACAACTACTCATTATTCTTGCTATTTTAGTCTTTGTCATTCATGGCATGAGAACTACTCTCATCAGATTTCTCTGTTTTTCATCATATTTCATTTAATAAAACATCTATATTGTTTAGTTTTTTATTACACAAAATATATATTTATATTAATCAGTGTACTGAATAATTAAGTCCTTATTTGTCAATCAAAAATGAATTTTTTAAAAGAAAAAGTGGGAGGAAAAGGAAAATGTCATGACATGCAATTTTGAATGTTCTACTATATAGTGGAAAACTTAGTTTTCTTATTAAATAACGAATTCTTGATAAAATTTGTGTTGCTGTATTCAGTTTTTTTAATTTATTTTCGGTCCTGTGCAGTTCATATTCATGTTACAAATATTTCAAAGAAAAACTAGTAGAAAGTAGAAAAAACTAGTAGAAAAGTAGAAAAACTAGTAGAAGTAGAAAAAAGGGCTGGCTGTGGACTCAGAAGACCAAGTTTATTTTACTGTTTCTATTAATTTACTAATATACCATTACAACAATCCTGGTACTTATTACTTGTATGATCTTGGGCAAGTGGCTTAAGTTTTCAGGGTTTCCTCCCTCTATAAAATAGTTGAACTATGTATTCTTTGAGAAAAGACAGTTTAGCAACTAAAGCACTAGATCGAGAGTCAGGAAGAAATTATTTCTAATGAAGCCTCAGGCAGTTACTATCTGTGCAACCTTGGACAAATCACTTTTGAAAAAGACAACTATTATTTTCTATTTCTAGTTTCATGACTTTGTTTCAAGTGGTCCCAAAACCCACAATGGCAGTCAGTTTACAAATACAAACACACATTTCAAAGCCAGATATTAAAGGACAATGAAACTTTTACTATGGACAAGTTGAATTCACTGATACTAAGAACTGAAGTGACCTTTTTCTTTTTTTAACAAAAATGATGCATTGTTGTACAGATTGTCTTATTTTTCTTAACTTCAGAAATTCATATGTATCTACTCCATATGCATCTTTTACTAATTTGTAGGAGGTAAACACTAAATATAACAAGCAAAGAGGCATTTTATTTTGAGAATAAGAAAAAAAAGTTGAGGGTCAGGGATTTTATTTTAACTTGGCAAAGAAGTCAAATATCTACTTTTCTTTTTTTTAAGTTTCTGCCAGGCATTGGCGTTTAGTGACTTACCAAAGGCCACAAAGTTAGGTAATGGTTAAGTGTCTGAGGGTGGATTTGAACTCAGGTCCTCCTGACTTTGGGGCCAGTGATCTATCCACTGCACTAGCTAGCAGTCTGAAGACTAATATCTAATAACAAGCATAATGTCATTGTTAGCACTCTCTATAAACAATGATGGATTTTTTTTATTTTACTCTGAATGATTTTTAATAATATCAGGTAACATATAAGGAATATTATAAATATAACTTTAGCCAAAGGGTCAAACTCTCTGGAAGCTGCACATTCTCTGCATTCTCTTGCCTCCACCGCTTCCTCTATCTGGGATGTCCTCCTATTCCACACTCACCTTCATCCTTTAAAGTTCTCTGCAAATTCCAATACTTCACAAGATATTTTTCTTTTTCTTCTCTTTTTATCCTCCTGAAAGAACTTGCTACCTAGATTTCACAAGTATATTTTGTTTTGTATGATTTAAAATTCTATTATATTCTTATCATCTTTTATTTTTCTGCTCTTATAAGCTCATTAAATGCAGCAAATTCCTCTCAACTAAACTTCATTTCTCCTGCAAGACCTAGAATATCATTCTGCACATAGTAGGCATTTAATGAATGCTAATTGATTCAGTGTTGATACTATTCACGGCTCTTTTAAATGATTTCATTTAAATTTATTTTTCCCCTTGTATCCTAAAACTTTCTAAATTAACAAAAATCAAGTCTGAATTCTAGGATCCAAGAATTGCTATTCATTGACAGTGACTTTAGAAAAGAATTTCACAAGAGAGGGAGGAGTGGAAAAAATATAAATAATTCAATAATTAAAAGGGAAACATTTGTAATGTACTTGGTATGATTATTAAAATTAAAAAAAACATTAAAAAGCAAGAGAAAAGGTGAGAAAAATGAACTAATATTAAAATTGTGACAGTTCACTTAAACAACTATATGTTGCAATCTATATAAAGTTTTTTTAACCTAAAATCAGGAAGATCTGAGTTCATATCAAGTTTCAGACATTAGCTTCATGACCTAGGACAAGTCACATAACATTTTTGCCTCAGTTTCCTCTACTTTTAAAATGAGAACTTAGCTCACAGGATTGTTGTGAAGTTAAAATCTGATATTTGTAAAGTGATTAGTAAAGTGCTTGGCACAAAGTAAGGATTATAAAAAATGTTTTTTCTCTTATACAAGGACAGAAAGATATGTTCAGTCCTATCTGATTCTCCATGATTCCAATTGAAGTCTTCTTATCATCGAAACTTTACCATTTTTCAACTCATTTTATCAAAGAGGCAACAGAGGAGAGAAGTGTTAACTAGCTTGCACTGGCTCACTTTCTCCACTATGCTCCAAGATGCATAATTTCTCTGACTCTCTCTGTCTCTTATTGTCCCTCTCTGCCTCTGCCTCTGTCTCTCTTTCTTTGTCAGTCTCTCTCTGTCTCTCTCTTTCTGTCTATCTGTCTATCTCTCTCCACACACATACACCCACATATATCATATATATTTCTCTGCATGTGGTTTTGTTTGTCTGTGTGTGTGTGTGTGTGTGTGTGTGTGTGTGTGTGTGTGTGTGTGTTCAAGTGAGGGTTGGATGTTTTCTGTTATTAGACTTCTGTGATTGGGGAATTACCTGATCAAGATTTTTATTTCAAAATTCCTATGATTTCTATTCCCCCCCACTTCATTGATAGTATATTCAGGAGTATAAGATCTATTCAGGGAAGACTTGCACCTCTGGTGTGAGAATTTTCCACATCCTCTTTAGGGATGTTTATCCACATTTGGTGTCCACTGACATCCAACTCTCTCCTGTGTCTCCAAGAAGCTGTTGCATTTGCAGAGACCACAGAGGAATAAATTGTCTTAGCAGAGGAGCCAAACTAGGTTGAAGGTAAACAAGATGGCTCAAACTTGGTGGTTGAGTTTAGCATGTAAGGACTTCCTTTTGCAGAATGGGAAGCTGAGCAAAAATTGATATAATGTCCATGAAGGTGACTGAAACCTTTGCTGTAAAAAAGTTTAGAATTTGGGCAGACATCAAAGTCACCAAGGTCACACACTGCATCATGAATCATCAGAGCCATTTTGATTTTTGTCCTATGACTGGATTTCAGATGATTCAGGGCAAGATATTGATAGTGAAATTACTTAGTGTAACTGTTTCTTCCTAAAATCTAATTCCCACTCATGACAAAACATCACCTATCATGTAATGGTCCTCTTTGAAAACGAAACATGAAAAACATCAACAAGAAGTATGGCCATGGACACACAGATATTATAAGCTGGGACCATGACTTGATCTCAAGTTTTCCTGATTCCCAAACTAGTTCTCTGTATACCATGCCACATTGTCTCTCTATATGAAATAAGAGTATGCTTTTAAAAATTATTTTTTCCATATTAACAAGTGATTTTTTGTTTTATTTCTACAAGATTTAGATTTTCCTTGTCAGTTTATATCTTAAAATATGGAAAATTTTCAATTTCTAAAGAGAGTTTAAGTGTGTTCTGTTTGATATCACAGGATACTAGAAGGAAGAAACTAGAAGGAAGCAATTAGTAGACGTTGTGAAAGCTTATTTTATCTTTATGTCAGGAAAATCTTTTTGGAAATTAGAACTCTCCAAAAATGAGTGAGTTCATCACTGGAGTAATATAGGATGAATCTGACTGTACAATATTGAGAAAAGATTATTATTCACATTTATATTCAACTATATAGTCTAATCCATTTAATACCCATATAATCTTGGGAAAGTGACTTCTATGGGTCAAAGTTTCTTCTGTAATATGATAGGAATTGTACTTGATGGCCTCTAAGACCCTCATGCTCTATCTTTGTACGAAATTTATTATTTATCTTTCCAGCTGTCAAAGATATGAATTTTTTCATTGAATTTTTTTTTGTTTGTTTTCTGACAGATTCCGATGGGCTGGCTCATTTCTCTTTACTTGACTTTTTTCTTACTCCCACAATCATCTTTTTTTTTCTTCGCAGTTTTTTTTTTAATAACTAATAGACTACTCCCCACTAGTTTTTACTACATTATATCAATAGTCACATGGCAGCTGTTAACATCAATTTATAAGCTACTTGATGTTCCTAGAAAAAAATGACTAAAATAGAGCTATTTTTTTAATTTGGAAAAATATTTTTTAAAAGCCCTCTTTGTTCATATATTTGTATTTTGCCACATCTTACTTTTGCATTAAAATGCTTGTTCTCTTTTGTCTTTCATGCATTTTTCATTGACTTGTTACTTTTGTAAAAAATGTTCCTTCTCTGTGAACTACTTTTGGCTTTGCTTCTGATTCTGAAATGTTCATGTATACAATTCCTCAATATTCAAACATTCTAAGGGTTAAACACCCATCTACCCAACTCTCATCATGTGAAAAAGCATCTAATGAGGGAACCAGACTGTTTCATCATTTTAGCCCTTTAATCTAGTTCAATTGCATTTCTATCCCTTTTGAGATCATTTTGCTTTTATTCTATGATCTCAAAGCTCAGTTCAGTAACAGAGTCCTTTGATACTAGATTTCTTTTAGCAAAGAATTGTTGAACATAATTTGGTCTGAATATTCTCAATTCTCTCCTGAAAGATCATTTCATTTGAATTTTTCATTTTAAGTAATCAGAGTCCTTTTACTTTCAAGAACAACAGATTGGGGATTGCTCTAATCTCTCCTAATGAAATCTCTGTTAGAAAGAATCACAATGAATTCAGTTTGGCAATTAATTTTATGGCAACTTGTACTTCTAAAATATGATTCCAAATCTTAACATTGCTATTTTAAATTTGGTGCTACTTGAAAATATTTCGTTTTGTGGTTGTTGGTGTTATCCTGGCGTATTGCTTGAGAATAAAAACAAAAGCTAAAGAGCAACGACATTTCTTCTTTTATTAAAACTTTAGATTTTTTCCAGCTCAAATTTGAAAACAGTAATTCCCATTTTTTCTTCAAGAATTATTTATCCCAGGATATTTATTGTTATCCAGGGAATATAGTGCTTGTTCCCACTTTACTTTCCAGAGATCTTCCAACAAAGTTTAGAGGATCACTTAGTCCTGTTACTAAAGGGAGGAGTCTTGTTCAAATAGCAATTAGAATGAAGCTTCTTGGTTGAGTTTCCTTTGAATAGAGAACATTTTTATTAGGATTGTACATTTTTTCCTATCCCTAGTAGGCAGTACTTAATACATATTTATTGAATTGGATGAAGTTGAAGTTCCTTCCAGTTCAGATTTGTTTTAACTGCTTTTAAAACTAAAAACAAACAGAAACAAACAGATAATCCCTCTGACCTCAAAGTAAGTTAGGTCACTTTACAGATTCTCTTATTGCAGGAATCATCTCATCAGTGGTTGCCAGTCAGAATTAGACCAGTACTAGGAACATGATCAGGATTCAACTTAGGCCTCTGGGTCTGAAAGATTGTCAGATGTAGCATGAACTGGAAGAGCAATAAAAATCAGATGATCATATGAGGACTGTGCCACTGGGAGGGAAAAGGTAATAAAAGTCTCAGAAAACTGTCTAGGATCAGCCTCTGATAAGTCAGGCACATTATGACAGTACAGACACAAAGTGAATTTTGGATAAGGGCACAGTGAACAAGATCCTTGACTCACATATAGGTACAGTAATTCACACTCATGCCAGTAGATCATGAACATTGCTATGAGGAGGCTGCCCAGGTTTTATATACATGGATGTTGAATGGATAGAAACTGGCAGATATATGTAATAAGTCAGAAAGAAGCAGTGGTGACCTACACCATTATTCAAATGCTGCTGGGAGCACTAATAAGAACTGTCAGAATGAAGCGAACAAAAAAGAATAAAAATTAATATAATAACAATATTCAAATGGGACTCATGTTCATTTGCATAAGCATCTCTTCATTGATAGAGGACAGTTTTACAACATTCTCTGTCATTGTGAGGAGTGAAGTTTGTGAAAGTTTAAGAAGAGCAGATTACCTGATCTTACTTAATGAAAAGTTCCCCCCCCAAAAATATGGCAGCTTGGGAATAAGAAAATAAAAAAAATAATTAAAAATGACTCCTTCTTCTTGGAGGTTTTTATTTTTCTTTGTTTTTCCCTGCCTACAAGGACATCTCCTTAAAAAAAGAGTCTGTAAATTCATGTTTGCTTTCTTGAATCCAGAGAGCAAAAGATTAAAATTGTTCTTCTCCAAAGACCTAATCAACTCAACTCCTTACTCAGCCACAGAGCATGAAATAATCATTTCCCACTAATGAGGACAGTCTTATGTAAATGGATTTGTCTGTGGTTTAAAAAAATCATGAAAATAAGCAATTTTAGGAGAAAAATATCTTAAGAATCACAGTCAACACAATAACTTCCACAGGATCAATGATGAAACAATTTAACCATATCCTAATAGAAAAGTGATGATCTCACAATACAGAATAAAACATGCATATATGTGAATATGTATGGATTTGGATGTGACCAAATAAAATTTTTCCTTGATTAGGTGTATTTCTTAAGGGGACTTTCTATTCATTCATTCATTTGTTTATTTATTTATTTTTAATTAATGGGAGAAATGGGAAGAGGAGAGAAAATGGATTTTAGTTTACTGAGGAAAAAACCCTAAGATAAAAAAAGAACAACTGGCTGAGTTATAGTGCAGTTAATGGTGATTTTGAGATATGAATCCATACTGAAATAAAAACAGTATTAAAATATTTTTTCCTGAGATTACAGGATGATAGATTTTGCCCAGGAAATGGCTGTACAACTCATCTACACTTCATTTTGCAGATATGGAAACTGAGTCCCACAAAGATTAGATGAAAAATAAATTATTTGCTTAAAGTCATACATAAAAGAACTAATATGTAGTTGCATAGACAATTTACTGAGGAAGCTTACACAACCTGGCTGAAATGCCCCTTCTACAAAGCACATCATTTCATCTCTTTGGGTAAAGCACTTAATGACCTCTTTGTTCCACTGAAAATAACAGTCCTCTACATTGCCTTTTTAAAAAAATTTGATTTAATTACTAAATGTTTGGTAGCAAACCATTATTTATTTGTTTTTCCAACCACATGCAACAGTAATTTTCAACTATCATTGTTTTGGCTAGGTTTTAAACTTTACATTTTTCCTCTCTCCCTCCCTTCACTCCTATCATAGAGTATGTATATAACCATGCTAAACACAGATTCATATTAATAACTACACATAGCCTTTTAAAAATATTTCATTTTTCTTTCTATTACATTTAAAAATTTTTTACCATTCTTTTTATGTTTAAGCTTTGAGTTCCAAATGCTATCCCTTCCTTCCTTTCCCCCTCCCTGAGATGGTAAGAAATCTGAAATAAATTATACATGTGAAAACATTTCCCTTTAAGTCATTTTGTGACTGACTTAAACAAAAAAAAAAATTCGAAAAATAGTTTCCTTCATTTTGTTGTCAAAGAACACCATTTCTCTCTGTGGAAGAAAGAATTTTTCAACATGAGTCCCTTAAAATTGCCTTCATTAATTGTATTTCTGAGAATAGTCAAGTCAGTCACAGTATTTTTATTTTATAATATTGCTGTTATTGTAGATAATGTTCTCCTCATTCTGTTCACTTCAGTTCATATCAGTTAATGTAAATCTAGGCTTTTATGAAATCACTCTGTTTTTCATTTCTTTCAGTATAACAGTATTTTATTACAATCACATACCACAGCTTGGTCAACCATTATCAATTGTTGGGCTTCTCTCAATTTCCAATTCTTTGCCACTATAAAAGAGCTGTTATGCATATTTTTGTACAAATAGGTTTCCATTTTTTGGGGGGAGGATCTTTTTGGGATGCAGACCTAATAATGAATCAAGTTATACAAAATTTTATAACCCTTTGGGCATAATGCAAATTGCTCTACAGAATAATTAGATGTTTACTATTCCATCAACAGTAGAGTTCCAGCTTTCCCACATCCCTTCCAACATTTATCATTTTTCCTTTTTGTCTAATTACTTGATCTGATAGATGTGAGGTAAAACTTTAGAGTTGTTTAAATTTGTATGTCTCAAATCAATAGTGATGCAGAACATTTTTTTCCAAAAAGGTATAGATAGATTTGATTTTTTTGTTTAAAAATGCCTGTTCCTTTCCTTTGACCATTTATCAGTTAGAGAATGACTTGCATTCTTATAAATTTGACTGAATTATATATACATACATATATATATTATATATATGTATTGAGAAACGAAACCTTTGTCAGAGATATTTGATTTTTTCCTTGAAGTTTTATGATTTTCTTCTGGTTTGGTTGTATTGGCTTTGTTTGTAGAAAACTTTTTAAATTTTATATAACCAAATTGATCCATTTCATATTTCATAATGATCTCTATGCCTTGTTTCATCATGCACTCTTCCCTTATCCATAAATCTTATAAGCAAACCATTCCATACATTCCTAATTTGTTTATATGCAAACCATGTACCCATTTTGACATTTTCTTGTAATAAAATGTCAGATATCAGTCTAAGAGTAGTTTCTGTCTTACTGTTTCCCAGTTTTTCCTATAATTTTTTGTCAACACATTTCCCTTTGAGCATTACTTAGGACAGGCTTAAAGGACTCATGATGCTTCTGTCTAATCAAAGGATGTACTTCATGGATAGCTCTTTGTGAGTATTACAGGACTGTACAAATGTTACCTGCCAGCAGGAGTGCAGATACAGCCAATTGGGGTAAGAAAATTTCTTCTCTGAAGTAATCAGTGGTGTAAAATCATGCTCAAGTCTAATATGATGCAGTCCAGAGTTTTAAGGCTGCTGTTCTTCCTCTATTATAGTGTAGATCAGCAAGAAGACATTTGTATTTAGTCTTTCATACAGTAGTGAGACAGTCTTTTATCAAAAATGTATTCTTGTAACATTAGGAAAGACTGTGACTTAATCAACATAAGGAACTCTTCATCAGGACATTATCTCCAATACACCTACAGCATAGAAATATGTTTAAGAGATTTAACAAGGCTTCAGAGAAGTCAGTTTCCCTGCTCCAAGTCAGATAGCTATTATACATTAGAGATAAGATTTGAAACCACATTTTCCTCAAAGATAATATTTCCTCAATAACTCCATAAAAGAAATAACGATAAGAAAAAGTCTAGTCTTCTTAATTTAAAGGAGATTTCATTTTAAACATGAGTTTGCCCAGAATATGTTATACTTCACTTGGCAGGGAGAAAAATAAAGCTCAATTTCTTTTGAGAATTGTTCAGTTCTACAACACAGTGGTCTATCTAGTGTTTAGCTTTTAATAGAGATTGCCAGCATCTTTGATTGCCTGAAGTCTTAATAACTTCCCATAAGCACAGAGCTAGCCCTTAGCTTCAATGAGATTTTCAATGGCTGATGTTTCGACCATGCAGAACATTGATTCCCAGCGCACTGGCATGGTATCACATGGCGGAAGAGATTGAGGTCAGGGGTGAGGCTGGGTGAAAGTAATTGCTTGTTGAGCTAAAAGGTTTTACAAGGATTCTTGAGTCCCTGAGTCAAGAAGACTTCCCTCCCACCCTAGCATTAGGCAGGGCAGAGCTTTCCTGTGTTCAAAGATACTCCATTATTAAAGGGGGTGGAGGGAGACAATCTGTACTTGAAGCCAGGAACTTTAAAACTAGATGATAGGTGGAGCATTCATGACAGATCTTCCATTGAAGGAAATGGTTCCCTTGATATCTTCTTGCTTACACATTTCTCACTTGAATGCTTCTGCCTAAAGCATAGCCCTTGCATTAATAAACCAGGCTTGCTGTAGAAACTTGCCCTTTAACAAAATGCATTAACAGCAGTGTTTTGAGCAGAAAGTCAACCTGACTAGGTAATCACAACTTCTAATGTCTTAGCACTGCTTTTGCAAGGGTAGGAGAAGGTCTCCAGGTAATCATCATCACAAGACAGGGAAGTAGTTGAAAAAAAGCACAATGCTAAGGGTTGAAGTATTTTTCTATGACGTAGGGTGTGGGGAAAAGCAGGGAAGTTGTTCTGTAACAATTTCAGCAGGGTTCTTGGCAAAAGGCTTACATAAAGTGAATTTGTTCAGTAGGTAAAATACTTTCAAAAATGAGGTAAGAGTTCTCAGAAGGTTGAGAATTCAGATGCACATAGATACCTCAGATCTTGCCTCAGTTGTATCCCACCTGAAATGCAAAATTGTCCTTAGAAAATTGCTTCAAAAATCAATGAGATATGCTAGCATTTCAGATTCAAAAAGTGGCCCTGGACTACCAAAATCAGTGCAAAAGAAATTGTCCAAGTTGTCACTGATATAAAATAATGAAAGCTTTGATCCTAGTTGTTGATTTGAAAATATGCCAAATATATAAGAAGCTGAATATAAATTAAACTAATAGCATTGGCAACACTTTGGAATTTTTGAAGTAATGGTATTTGTGCCCTACTCAGGAATAAAAATTATTCAAATCAAAAAGAATTTGTTTTAGCCTTACTAGGTGATATGCATTGTGCTAAATCTTAGATAAAATAGAAAGCTTCCTTATAATATATGATAGGTTTGAATGAGACCTTCTCCTTATCTTCCTTGTTCTATAATCTCATATGTGGCAGTCTTCCCAGATAATGCCTCTGACTGGCCCAAGAGTTCTTCCTCCCTCCTCTGCCCCATCATCATCACATTCTTAGGCTAGTGATTAGCCTGTGGTGCTTAATCTAGATGCAAAGATTCCTACATGGAGAAAGGAAGTGACTTATCTAATGTCCTACCAACACTGAAGGGGAAAGTTAAGATCTGAATCAGTTCTGTTGAATAGTATTATTTTAGTGCCTGACAATTGATTATTCTCACAACGAAATAATAACTAGCTTTTAAAATGTGCTTTAGTATTTACCAAGCACATTATTTGTGTTATCTCATTTAATCCTCACAGCAATCCTATTAAAAAGGGGTCATGATTTTTATTTCCATTTAAAGATGACAATGAAGGTAAAGGATTTGCTCAGTGACACACAGATATGGCATCATTTGAGGAAAAATGTATCTGGTCTGCACTCTTAAATTCTTCATTCTAAGCAACAAAACTTGTAGCCATCCACCACATCTCCAATCCAATAAAACAATCTTCCATCAAATGATTTACTGGTCTTCCCATTTCTAAGAGTTTGTATAGATAATATTCAAATGCCATTTTCCACAATAACTAAAGAACATTCATACTCAACAAATTCTCAGGGGGTTCAAAATAGGGGCATATGCCTTCTTAAAAATCTAATGACATTTAACAGCTAAATGAGTAGATTAACAGATTTATTTGCTGCCTATGTTCTGAATTGATACAAAGATAGATGTGAGCTGGAAAAAAAACACTTGAATGATTGAATGGAGGATAGATTGGAATGAATAGAGGCCTAATACCGGCAAACTCAATAGGAGTGTGGTACTAAAAACTTGTACCAGAATCATACCTGTCTACAGGGGGAAAGGGATATTTGAGACAAATTGCTAAGGAAGAGAATGAGAGAAAAGTAGAAACATCTAATGTAAATCTTCAATTTCAAGGAATTTAACTACAATGGGCAAAAGAGATAAAATACCAGAGCAAGGAGAGAAGGAAGGATTGAGTGAAATTTTGGGGGTTTTGTTTTATTTGGCTTTTTAAGGTTGGGATTACATAGACATAACTGAAAATAAGTATAGAGTGAACATGACTAAAGGTTTACTGTGGGATAAGAGCAGATGAAATCATTTGAGCAATGAGAAGAAATAGTCTTCACAAGACCTAAGGTTATCTCTTCCTGTGAGACAAAGATGAAGGAATAAATAGTGTCAGAAAAAAATATGAATGACATGAGAAAAGAGAAAACACATGGAAAATGGTCTTAAGCTTTTTTTTGATGTTTTGTTACATTTTTTCCTGATAAAATATGAGGCCAGATTCTCAGTTGAACAAGTGAGAGGAGGGGGAATCATGGCATTTTTGATAAGGATGAATGCCGGGTTTTTATTTACAACGCCGGCTTCTTTATGCTAGTCCGTCCTCTTACTCACCAGTCCAACGCATGATGAGTCTTCGGGGTACCTCCGGCCCCCACTCTTTGATGGGGCAAGAACCAGACAGAGCGCCTGAGGTGGGTAATGAGTCTTTATTCTTCTGTGTTCACACTCCCGCTTCCCCCCACCTCTCAGCAGACACTTTTATCCCCTCTGTCCTCCCTCCCATGAACTCTTACTCAATGAGGGGCCGAGTTCTGTAACATTCCCTTATAAGGTGATTATGTTTCCCCCTCTAAGCGACCGCCAAGCCTCTTCCCCCTGCCCCCAACATCTCCCCCTTTCTGTTTTACAAGGTTATCACTTGGTGTGACCTTAAGCGGTGCTGAGGTTAGCCTTAAGCGGTGTCATTTCTACTGGCCTCTGATAGCCGGGGGCGAGGAACCCTGTCTTAGGTCATCTCCTTCAACCCAGGACCTTGCCCGTCCTAGGCGCCCGACACCCTCAGGGCCTGTCTTAGGTGGCTGGGTCAGGAGAAGTTGCCCGTCTTGGGGTTTACCTCGTCTTACCCCTAGGTGTCACATGTCATGCATGGCGGCTAGCCAGACTTGGGGATCCGCCGGGGGCGAGGAACCCTGTCTTAGGTCATCTCCTTCAAACCAGGACCTTGCCCGTCCTAGGCGCCCGACACCCTCAGGGCCTGTCTTAGGTGGCTGGGTCAGGAGAAGTTGCCCGTCTTGGGGTTTACCTCGTCTTACCCCTGGGTGTCACATGTCATGCATGGCGGCTAGCCAGACTTGGGGATCCTCCCCCGTCTCCATGGCCATGAAGGCTTTCTGAGTAAGAAGCATATAGCCCCTCTGTCGCCTAGCTAGGCGGCAGAAACAGACAACAAGTAGGGTGATTCCCAGAATCAGCGTCCTTGTTCACCCTCAAGGGGGTATCCTCCCGCCATCTGGCAATCCCTCCATGGTATGGGATCCTCGATGTCTTCCCCTGTGGCCACACATGAGGGGCCCCACCGAGGAATCGTGAAGTCCCGTTGAGTTTGATTCACCAGGGGTCGCCAACCCAGAAGGCCTCGGAGCTGGGTCCCCTTTTTTGTCCCTGCTGGGCTGACAGTCGTCTGCGGGAAAAGGCCAACGCAGGGGTCAGTCGGGGCAGTGCTATAGTTAAAATCGTTCTGCCCTGTGGAGTTGAAGTTCCAGGACCGATTTTCTTCCCCGATGTCGAAACATAGGGAGTTGTTCAGGTCCCAGCAGAAGGAGTTCTGGACCAGTGCTTCAGCGGGGTCCATATATGCAGAAGGGAGCCCCATCGATGTATTGGTCACTAGCAGGCGAGGGTAGATCGGGGAGTTCCGTGCTACCGGAAGGGGAGAGGGAATAACTCGGAGTATTCCCCATGTCGGATTTCCTTCAGATGGAGCACCCCAAGGATCCCTACGACGATCAGAAGGCCTGAAAAAGGAAGAAATTCCTCTCACCCCGTAGGGTTGGGCATTAATCAAGGTCTCTTATCTTGTAAACAGGGAGCCATCTTTCTGGCTCTTCTATCTTATCCTCGGGATGAAATGACAGGTGGCCCTGTCTTCTGTTCTTTACCGTTACAGGGCCATGCCAACCTCCCTCTTCATCTCTCCACATGACTTTAGAGCCTGGTAGGGCCTTGGTGGGAGAGGGCAGGAGCGTTGGTTCTTTCTTAGCATGTCCTTTTGGGGAGAAAAATCTCTGGGCGGCTGTAGTGCCGTCATCCCTGTTGTAGGAAATTCATGGTAAATAGTACCTGAGACAGGTCTGAATGGGTCAGTGACCTGCCAACTCCCCCTTTCTGTTTAAAGAGCGTAGTTTTGAGTGTGCGATTTGCTCTTTCTACCAAAGCTTGGCCAGTGGGATTGTAAGGGATCCCGGTGGAATGGGAAATGGAAAATTCTTTGCAAAAGGAAGCAAAGGCTCTCGAGGTGTAGGCGGGCCCATTATCGGTTTTGATAGCCGAGGGGACGCCTAAGACAGCCATCTGGGCATATAGATGTGAGAGAACGTGTTTAACCGCTTCTCCTGGCTGTAGAGAGGTGAAGGTGAAGGAGGAGAAGGTGTCCACCGAGACATGGATGTACTTACGACCCAGGTGAGTAATGTCCATCTGC
The DNA here is from genome assembly GCF_037893015.1 of Macrotis lagotis. Lineage (NCBI taxonomy): Eukaryota > Metazoa > Chordata > Mammalia > Peramelemorphia > Peramelidae > Macrotis > Macrotis lagotis. The sequence continues at coordinate 142,134,942 of NC_133660.1, read as the reverse complement.
CAAAGAGCATTGGGGCCGTCCCCACGTGGGTTAGACCCCTCCGTGGGGAGGGCTTGTCTAAAGGGAGCACAAGAAGTGCAGGAGCGCACAATTTGGCGAGCCTCCTTCCGGGGAATGCTGTATAGGCGCCGGAGCGACCTGGATGACAAGTGATACTTACCATGTGCCAGCTGGGCAGGTGTGGACAGGTTTAACAAGAGAGCCCTATCTGCCTCCGCATTGCCCTGGAATATGAGGCCGGTGGAAGAAACGTGAGAGCGCACGTGAAGAACAAACAGGGGGTGGTTTCTATCACGGAGGGAGGATTGCAGCTGTATAAGGAGTGGGCTAATGGAAGAAGTCGAGGAAATGAAGGCATCTTCTAAACGAGGGATTAGCATGGCACAATACATACTGTCAGTAATAAGGTTAAAAGGGGTGTCTCTGTAGAGACGGAACGCCTGAAGTATAGCATATAGTTCATTCTTCTGAGTGGAGTCAAAGGGGGTATCAAAAATCCAGGTGGCGGGTCTAGCAGGGTCATGGACCACAGCACGGCCCAACCTGGTAGCGTCAGTGAAGACATTAGGGCCGGTCACTGGTTCTGGGGACACTAGAGGGCGCGGGCGGGAAAGGTGCAGTTCAGCGAACACTCTAACCACGAGAGGTGGCGTGAGTCTGGTCTGAGAGAGGGTAGTCAGGACAGTGGCCCAAGCGATAGATCTATCAACTAGCGAGTGGGTCACCTCCTCTGGGAGGGTAAAGTTGAGGACAGGCAAGAGGCCAAAGAGACGCTGGCATCGCTCTGAGGCCTGAAGGCAAAATAAGGCCAGGGCCTCCCACCGGTCCCGGATGATGCTCTTAGTGGTCCGGGGGTATAGCCATTCAAGGCATCCATGTCTCTGGAATAAACATCCCCAGCCCAGGGAACTGTCCCCCAGTGTAAGAGGACAGGCGACTCCGGGTCGTATTGAACCAAGAAGGAAGAGGTTCTGCGGAAAATTTCCGAGAGCGCCTGTCTTGCCTGGGGGGTCCAACTTCTAGGGGATGACAGATGGGAGTCGCCTTTAAGGACATCATATAGAGGTTGCATTAAGGAGGATGGGAGGGGCATAGCGGGACGCAGCCACTGTATGGCGCCAACAAGCCTCTGAAAATCATTAAGAGTAGTGTATCCCTCGACGTTGATCGGAGGAAGTGCCCTACTAATCTTTCCCGGAAAAATCCTATGCCCCAAGTAATCATAGGGGAAATCCATCTGTACCTTTTCCGGGGCTATGTGAAGCCCCTTCTTGCGGAGGACATGGGTGGTGCGTTGCAAGCAAGCCTGAGCCCCCGTCACAGAAGGTGCTGCAATCAAGATATCATCCATGTAATGTATGAGCATGCAATTCGGGAATTCTTTTCTGATAGGATGTAGCAGAGTATCCATGTAAAGCTGGCACAGGGTGGGGCTATTGGCCATTCCCTGAGGTAGGACGGTGAACTGATAACGTTTACTGGGGGCTTGGAAATTGATCGCGGGGAGGGAAAAGGCAAATTTTTCTTTGTCCTCCGGGTGGAGGGGAATGCTATAGAAGCAGTCTTTAACATCAATCACTATAATAGTCCACCCTTGCGGGACTGCAGTGGGCATAGGGAGACCAGGTTGGAGGGTCCCCATGGGTACCATGTTGGCATTTACTGCCCGAAGATCAATCAACATTCTCCAACTCCCCCCTTTCGTTTTTATGACAAAGACGGGGGAGTTATACGGGCTAAGGGACTGTTCCACTTTGTTCTCGCGCAGGAGGGTCATTACTATGTCTGTGAGGGCGATGAGCTTTTCTTTTGTCAGGGGCCACTGCTCAACCCAAATAGGTTTCTTATTAATCCATGTTATTCTGGGAGAAAAGCTCATCTCTAGAGTGGCCCCAATTAATTTCCCCGCAGGCTATCAGGGGTGGCAAGTGTCAGGTTAAGCTGGCTCAAGATATCTCTACCCCATAATGCATAAGGGAGGTCGGGTAGGCACAGTGGGGTGAAGAGTCCAGATTCTTCCAAAGCTGACCACCGTAAGGCGTGTGCTGCTTTCATGGCAGATCTATTGCCCCCCACCCCCGTCACTGCTTGAGGGCTCTGTAGGAGTGGCCACTCGCGCCTCCACTGTCCCCTATTTATGACAGAGCAATCGGCTCCAGTGTCAATTATCCCTTCGAGCTTCTGATTTTCCACCGTGACGGTTAACAGTGGTCGCCCAGAGCTGACCGGGTGGACCCAGTTCACATGAGCGGGAGGGGTCCGCAAGGGCAGCGCCTTTCCCACCTCTTGGCCCTGTTTTACCAAGGTGGGAAAGGGGTGGGGGTTTGTGACCCTTACGGATGTGGGACTTCCGGGACCAAAAATGACCTGGGTATGGGTGACTAAGTCCACACATCTCTCAGCCCCTGTGATGAGCGCTGGGAAAATATTTAGCTCGATGGGAATCATCGAGGTTTCCCAAGGCCCGATCTCTCTCTGCTGTGTCCCTTCTCTATAGTCAACCCTCATGGGGATAGTCACAGTGATGGGGCCGCTGTCTTCGAGCACGGGGGGGGGGGGGGGGGGGGGGGGGCCCCGCGGCCGGGCCCCTCCCTTTCCCTTTTCCCGACTTCCCTTTGGATCGGCAGAACCTGGCTATGTGACCTGGCTTTCCACAGGAATAACAGGTCGGAACTGAAGTGGAGGGGGGCCGCTGCCTGCACTGTGCTTTTGAGGTGCCCTGGCTTTCCGCACCCAAAACAGGTGGGTCTCACCTGCATACCGCGAAGGGCGATCAGGAGGCTATCCTCCCGGTTCTCCATGGCAGTCACTAAGGCTTGAATTGAATCCTCGCTGGGCATGTCCAGCAATTTGTCAACAATTTCTTCTAATGAAGCATCGGGGGGAAGGCTGCTAATGGCTGCGATCCCTTTGGGGCGAAGACCTTCTTTAATCAATTGTCTCATAAGTAGATCAGATCCCGGGGTGTCTCCCATTATACGAGTCACTGTCTCTTTAACCTCGTTCACAAATGAGAGGGGTGTCTGATCTGCTCTCTGCTTCAGCCCAACCAACTTCTGTGTAGCTCTCCCCCCTTTCATTGCTCCAATCTTATCCCAAGCTGCAACATGTGTTTCTTTAACAGTCTCTAGCTCAAACTGGCCATACCGGGCCTGAACAGCAGGGTCAGTATAGGCTCCAGTTCCACACAGGAGGTCAATGGCTAAATCCAGGGGAGTATAACCCCGGGATTTTGCCAGCTTAGAGGCCTCTCTGCGGGCCTGAGCCTTAAAAGCTAAATATGAGGAGGCATCTAGGCACGCGGCTGCAATTTCGTCAAAGTCAGCAGGGGTCCAAGGGTGCGTAGTGAAGAGGTTTTGCATCAGTCTTTTTACATAAGGGGAGCTTGGGCCGTATTTAGTCACGGCCTCCTTAAGTTCCTTAAGCATCTTAAAAGGGACAGGGCGGTAGTCTCGGGCTCCGGTAAGGGGGTCCGTAAATACCGGGTAGAGGCCCCAGTCATCCCAGTCCACCTCCTCCCCTTTCTCTATTGCTATGGAGGCACTCGCGGCAAGTAGGCCGGATGGGCGGAGCCCTTGAGGGGATCTCTGAAGGGCGGACAAGGAACACGGGGGATTTTTTGCCTCTGTTTCCTGGCTGGGCCGCCAAGTCTGGGGCGCGGCAGCTGTCCTATCAGCGCGGACTTCTCCCTCCTCGTCAGCAGCCTCCCGGTCCCACCTACTCACGCTCCTCTTCCTGCCACCCCTGAGGACTGTTTGCACCCCTCCCTTCCCGCGCTCGGAAACTTCCGGCCCTGAATCTCTAAGTGCGCCACATTCATCGCCCTCCCCCTTTTCATTCTGTCTCGGTAAGGAGGGGCATGCGGCATTTTCTTCTCCCTGGGGGCCCCTTGTTCCCCCATTGTTTCTTCTAAGTTCCTCCCATGGATACAGGGGAGGGGGTGGCCTTCCCTCTTCCTCTGAGCTCTCTGAATCCGATCCCGCCAACGAGCTACCCACCTGAGTGCTGATTGGTCGTGCCAAAGTCACCTTCTGGGGATGCAGGGCTGCATCCACTATCTTATACACTGTAAAATCCTCAGGGGTCAGTTTTCCCGGGCAGGTGTCATCATAGGAGGCCATCTGCTGCCCTACCACCTTCCATTTACCTGGTTGGATCCCACTATGTTGCACCCAAGGGCAGATGTTCCAGATATTCTCAACAAAAGCACGGCACGTCTTGATAGGTAATTTACAGCCATGCTTAGCGCAGAGTTTATAAAGCTGCGCTGCAACGACCCCTTTCTCCTCCGGCTGAAAGGCGGGAATACTATTCCGGCCCCCCATGCTGTCTACTAGCCGAGGCTGCAATCCTAACAGGTGGCAGAACTGGAAAGTTCCCGTTCGGCAAAAGAGAAGGAGGCAGCAGGGCACAATCAGACAGGCCAGCACGGCAAGGAGCGTGATTAGAGCAGAAGGAGAAAGGGAAGAGAAAGGAAGCATAGTCAACACAATAGGGATATGTCCTTCAGGCAATATCTGAGAGTAAACGCCCTCTCCTTCCTCCCGGTCGGAAACGACCGAGGCTGTCTGGAGAATCCGACCAGCGGATTCAGACGTTCCCTAGCAAAATCAGGTCCCTGTTCCGGGTGCCACTTGCCGGGTTTTTATTTACAACGCCGGCTTCTTTATGCTAGTCCGTCCTCTTACTCACCAGTCCAACGCATGATGAGTCTTCGGGGTACCTCCGGCCCCCACTCTTTGATGGGGGAAGAACCAGACAGAGCGCCTGAGGTGGATAATGAGTCTTTATTCTTCTGTGATCACATCCTGCTCCCGCCCATCCTCTCAGCAGACACTTTTATCCCCTCTGTCCTCCCTCCCATGAACTCTTACTCAATGAGGGGCTGAGTTCTGTAACATTCCCTTATAAGGTGATTATGTTTCCCCCGCTAAGCGACCGCCAAGCCTCTTCCCCCCGCCCCCAACAGATGAATATGTGTAGAAGAACCATTGTAAAAAGTGGAAATAGGGGGCAGCTAAGTGGCACAGTGGATAGAACACTGGCTCTGGAGTCAGGAGTACCTGAGTTCAAATCCAGCCTCAGACACAGTAATTCCCTAGTTGTGTGACTTTAGGCAAGCCACTTAGCCCCATTTGCCTTGCAAAAACATAACAAAAAAGCAGAAATAGTGACTTAATTAATATAGAAGAATTACCTAAAAGTTATAAAGGCACAGGTCAATTGGGAAAAAAAATAAAAATTTTGGTGGATCCAATCAGAATAGTTTTGTTTTGTTGTGTTTTGTTTTTTTGCAATCTTCATTCAGCAGCATGTATATAGAAACAAATATGGTGAATGGTGACTGAAGTTCATCAATACACAAATGGTGAAATGATAAGAGTGCTAAGGATTTAAGAAGATCAGGACAGTGTATCATTAAATTAATTCAACAAGCAGTTGGAGAAAAGAGGAGAAAGATAGCATTGGAGAAAATGAAGGGTCAAATTTTTAGAATTAACAATGGGGGTAAAAATTAAAGTTCTGCAAGAGAAGACAGAGTAGTCAATTGATTATCATTGGATAAGGATGTTTCAGAATTCTCTGATATGGAGGTGTTACATTAGTGGATCATAGCAATATCAAAAATTAAAACCACATTTGTGTATGACTGGGGTGGGATGGAGGAAAAGTTACAAAAAGAGAGTAGTTTGAAGAAATGGGTGGACACAATACATATGCTGAAGCTTGGTGGTACAGTGGATAGAGTACTGATCTTGGAATCAGAAAGATGGAAATCTGAATCTGGCCTCAGATAGACATTTGACTCTTGGTAGCTGTGTGACCTTGGGCAATTCAGTTAACCCTGATTGCCTCATGTGCAGGGCCATCTCCAATTGTCCTAATTTATGTCTAACCACTGGATCTGGTTGACCTTAGAGGAGAAAGCATCCCCTCACTCAGATCCAATTCATGTGCTTGTCATGGCATCACCTCCCTGATGTCATGATCTTCAAAAATGAAGGACAAACTATATAATAATAGTAATAATAATAATAATAATAATAATAATAATAATAATGACAATAATAATAATAATTATTATTACTTGGAAGTCTCCTATTATGAGGACAGAAATTGGGAAGGAGGAAAACTTTGTAAGCTATATAACAAACTCATTGAAGAAAGAAAGGGAGTGACCTAGAAGTCTGTAGAAAATAAATACTAGGATTTTGATTGGGGGGAAAGTATATATGAACTGCATGAATTTTAAAGGAGGAGAGGTTACTGAATGATGAAGGTAGGAGGAAAACATGGAAAGAGCAATGGAGAACAAGGAGTATTCCAATTTTCCTGCCTCAAACAATAAGCCAAGGGAAATGACTGAAGGTTAAGTCAATAATTGAATGGGGAGACAAGGAAGCTATGCAACTGAGAGAGACTTGAGTAGCCAGGTTTCGATGATAGTTACAAAAAGAGGGAATGGGTTAGAAAGAAAATTAGCATGAAGGGAAATTTATTACCTATGGAATGTGTATTTCTCCGAGCAGAGAAGAAGGGGTTAATGGTGTTTTGGGTGAAATTTGGGGTTGCCATATCAAACTAGCACCTACTTATGCCATGTTATTTTTTTCATATGTATGAACCCTAGGAATATTCATGAGGGTACCAAATATATAGAAGGAATGGCATCAGACTAATATAGTATTTGAGGATGTGTGAATTTGAGAAAAAGAAAACTTTTCCTCACTCCTGAAGGATATGTGCTCTTGTGAAGGACAACTAAATTGAAAGATATATCCTTCTGTTTGTACTTCATAAACCTCTCTATAGAACTATGTAATGTGTGCTAAAACAAGAAATGAGAGATGGTATTGGTCCATTAATATTTTTATAAATCATCATCTATGTTGGCTGTACTCACAAGGATTCCATAAAGGAGGTCACCTCCCCTCTGACCATGTTAGCTCATATGTAGTTCAAGCCATTAAGATGATTCATAATCATGTTTTCTAAGGAATTATTGCTGATTTAATTTTAATGATGATCTTTCTTTATCCTTAGACCCATTCAATGTTCTGAGAGACTACCTATTTCAGAATTTAAAAGCAAAAGGATTCCTGTCTTATGCCCAAAATTTTAACATGGTTTTATGAACAGGTAAGACCATACTCACAAGAGAAACAATGGCTAGGGATATACTTTCTTCATACCTAAATAGCTAATTTTTTTTCATTCTTTCTAATTAAATTATTGTACCAATATATACTTGGTACTTCATCATACTGGGTAAAATTTACAAAGATTCTGTGATGACATCAAGGTTAGAAATTCCAGATGTAGAACTCTACTAATAAAGATAGTAACCCCAAGAAATAAATCTAAGGGATTATCTGACTTGACTAAAGTAGCACATTGTCTTTCATTCTCAAAGTAGACCATAATATCAAGTTGGTGGTGGAATAACATGCACATGAATTAGATTTGAATAAGGGGATATAGTGCTAAGTCACTTTCTCTTCTGGAATCATCTGGATCCAGTGATTGGATATTAATCAGGATGACTGGAGATGCCTCTGGAAATGAGGCAATCAGAATTATGTGACTTTGTCAAAGATCACACAGCTAGCAAGTATCAAAAATCGGAATTCAGATTTGAACTCACATCCTTCTAACTCCAGGGCTGGTCCTCTGTCCACCTAGCTATCCCAAGGTAGCTAAAGTTGTTTGTACTGAATTTTGTATCTTTCAGATGATATCTAATACAATATACACACTCTCAAGCTATTTTTTCAGCATCATTTCATTTTCTCATTTATGATCACCTTTGTTGCATTTCTGGAAAAGAATATCAAACTGAATGAGGCAGCTACAAAATATTCTATGATTCAGAATGACCACACCTTTTGTTTGTCCTTATTCCAACTTTCCTTTCCAAACTGATCATGTATTGGTCCCTTTAATAAACTGCATATTTTCATTAAATTGTTATCATTGTTCCTTTCACATGGCATTCCTTTTGTTGCTTTCCTTTGTAACTGGATTACCTCTTTTCACTTCTGCATCTGTAAATTCTTAGTTTTCTTCAATATTGTTCAAGGAAGACCATCTGTTTAAAGCCTTTCTGGATCCCCAGGTTCCTAATGGCTTCTATCTCAAAATTGTTGTCTTTTTATTATTATTGCTGCACATATGTGAGTGTATGTATGTGAGTGAGAGAGAGAGAAAGACAGAGAGATTAGACAAAGAAACAGAAACAAAAAGTCAGAGATAGAGACATAGAGAAATAAACATGGAATATAAACATATGTTTCTTCAGGACAGGAACAGCTTTTTGCATTGATTGTAAAGATCAATTGTATTTAAAAGACTTTAGTTTTTAAATCCCTGACATCTAAGTGTAGCATCTGGCATGTACGTTCATAAGCTGACAGCAATAATATTACTATGGATGAGAGGACAATGTGATTTGCTTAATCTCCTGACTGGTATAGGTATCTCCAGAAATTTTAATTTCTATATTAAGGGAACAGAACTGAAAATATGGAATGGTATACAGGTTGTCAGAGATATATTTTATTTAAAAAACATCTTAGAATGATGTAGCAAGACAAATTGATAGATAGTTGTATTTATTCTTGCAATTTCAAGAAATCTAGAGCAAAGTCTTCAAAATATGTATAGAGCTGGAAAATATTTGACAATCAGGAAGGGGGGAGGGAGAGTCACACCCATGAAACACTTACTTGGCATTATTAACATTTACTCTACAACTTTCTTACATGTAGACAATCAACAAAACAATGAATGAAATCCTGATTTATAATGACTTTCCCAGTAGACACACTGAAATTTTTTTACAATAGGATCTTTTGAACCCTGTGAAGGTATCTATAACTAACTCCTGGGCAGTTAAAGAACAAAGACAATGAGGAGAAAACATACCTTTTCATAAATGACATCATGATCTACTTAGTATACCCTAGGGAATCAGCAGAAAAAAATACCCTCAGTAAAACTATTGGTTAAAAAACAAAATTTCAAAAAGAAAATTCAAAATTTTGACAATATGTCAATATAGTTTAAAAAACAAAAGGGGGATGAAATTATAGGAAATAAAGTCCCATTCAAAAATAATTAAGATAATTACAAAAAATAATTACATAAGAGTTAATACACAAAACTTGATCTATCCTTTATTGATAAAATTACAACTTAAATAGTTGTAAGTACAGTCTGTGCTTGAATTTACTCTGTATCAATATAATAAAAAAAACCAATATGATGAAAATTAATTGATAGTTTTAGTTCTTTACCAAGCATCTACCAAGAGAAGCAAATCAAAACAACTCTTGAGTTATCAACTGACACCCAGTAGTATGGGAAAGAAAATCAAAAATGGAAATAGTCATTCTTGGAAAGATTATAAAAAGGTTTGTATAGTACATGCTATCAAATTATTACTCGAGTTAAGAATTGTTTTAAACTCTCTGATAAACAATGTGCAATTGCAGAAATAAAATGAAAAAATTCCCTTCTTTTTTCATATAGAGGTAAAAATACTAGCAATACACTATAAGGAGATCAGTGTTGCAAAAGGAAAGGAGAGAGGAAGAAAAGAAGTAAAGAAATAAAGAAGGAAGGAAGGAAGGCCAGAAGTAAGAAAGGAAGGAAGGAAAGAAGGTAAGAAGGGAGAAGGGAGGGAGGAAGGAGGGAAGGGAAGAAAAAAGAACTATAAGGGAAAGAGGAAAAGATGGAGAAAAAGAAGGAGGGGGAGAGGATGGGAATAAAGAAAGGAGGAAAGAAAGAATCTGCCATAAAAATAAAAACATTTTAGTAGCTTTTTTCTATTTAACAAATAACTGGAAATTAAGGAGTTACACATCAATTGGGAATAACTAAACATACGTGGTAGATGAATAAAATGAAAAATTATAAAATGAAAATTTAAAAAAAGTTAAAGCAGAATTCCGTGAAACCATTGTGACCCACATAATTTGAAGATAGATCTGCAAAGGCAAATCCCTATCTTCTGTCCCTGGAATAGTATATACAATTCATTGTTCTTAGAGGCTGCTTTTTACTATGCTTTTTTCCTTTCCTTTTAAAATACTTTTCCAAATAAAAGAAAATGTTGTTTTCAAGGAGTTTCGGCCAAGATGGAGAAGAGAAGACAGGCACTGTTTTAAAGTCTCCTGATCTTCCCTCATAAGTAATATGAAATGAACCTCTTGACAGAAATCTGATTCATGAAACCCAGAGAGAGAAGCTAGGAGAGAAGAACATCTACCTCAAGGTTTGTCTTCTGGGAAAGCGGGTACAACCCGAGGGCAGAGTGCAGACTCGGCCAGGAGCACAGGACAGGGTGAAAGCCTAAGAGCCTTAGAGCCATATTGGCCTGATCTGCTGCAGGGATGAGGGCCAACTGGGGAGTAAAGGCATTTGTGGTGGCACTGACTATCTGGAGCTTGCTGGTAGGTCTGGAAAGTGAGTTCTAGTGCGGGAGAGTTGCAGACATTGATCCTTGGCCTCCTCTGGTCCAGAGGAACTAAGAGTTCATACTTTGTTTTCAGCTGAAGCCTGTTCCCAGACCCAAAACAATTAGAGTCTGCCTCTGCCCCAGGCTAAAGTGTGAGCAACAGAGTTCCCTCAGCTGTGAATAAGGAGGGCAATTAGCTTCCCTAGGGCAAAGGCCAGCATTGTTCAAAGATAAAAGTATTCAGTAGCATTAACCACCTCCTCCAGGCCAAGGGAGAGGGCCTCAAATCAAGGTCACAGACACTCCAGAAAAAAGCAACAAATGCCGCCTACTAGCCAGCCAACATGGAGTTACTAAATCCAGTGTGTAAAGACTCTAGGGATCCCAACACCAAAACTGCAAACCAGTTCCTCCCCAACACAAGGTCTTAGGAAAATGAAGAAAGGCCAGAAGAATTGAGGGTCCATAGACAAATTCCTAGAAGGAAAAGACCCTAACTTAAAGAGACCTAGGACTTCTGAGGAGAATATGATCTGGTCTCCAGCACAGAAAGACTTCCTTGAAGAAATCACAAAGGAGTTTAAAAATCAATTGGAAAATTTGGAAAAGAAAATTAACACCTTGAAACAAGAGAACAAATCCTTGGAAAATACAATTGGACAAATACAAAATGAGAATGACTTTCTCAGATTCTCAAATAGGCAAATACAAAAAGAAAATAATTAACTAAAACCTCAATTGGTCAAATGGAAAACTATTACAAAAATAGAATTGATCAATTGGAAAAGGAGAAAAATTCTTCTCTAAAAAAAAGAATGGAGTCTGTGGAAACTAATGACTTCACCAGAAAGCAAGAGACTGTTAAAGCCAAAAAATAGAAAAAAATGGAAGAAAATTTAAAATACCTCATCAGCAAAGGCACTGAGATTGAGAATAGATTGAGAAGGGACAAACTGGGAATTATTGCTCTTCCTGAAAACACTGAAGAGGAAAAAAAAGTGATGGGCCAGAGGGCAGCTAAAAAAATAGAGAAAGAACAAATAACCCCTCCCCCAATAAAACACCAAATTAGAAATTCTGAAGATTAAAGGAGAAATTAATAAAATAAAAAGTAGGTAAACTATTGAACTAATAAAACCAAGAATTATTTTGTGCAAATCAATGTCAATAAATTTGACAAACTAAATGAAATGCATAAATGTTTACAAAAATATGTTTCCCAGGTTAAATGAAGTAGAAATTAAATACCTAAATAAACCTATCTCAGAAAAAGAAATTCAACAAGCCATTATTGTACTCCCTAAGAAAGAATTTCCAGGACCAGATGGATTCAAAATTGAATTCTATCAAATATTTAAGGAACAGTTGGTTCCAATGGTATATAAACTCTTTGGAAAAAGAAGTGAAGTTGAGAGTGCACCTAACTCTACGACACCAATATGTTGCTGATACCTAAACCAGGAAAAGTTAAAATAGAGAAAGAGGGGGCAGCTAGGTGGTGTAGTGGATAAAACACTACCCTTGGAGTCAGGAGTACCTGGGTTCAAATCCGGTCTTAGACACTTAATAATTACCTAGCTGTGTGGCCTTGGGCAAGCCACTTAACCCCGTTTGCCTTGCAACCCCCCCAAAAAAAACAGAGAAAGAGAATTATAGACCTATGTCAGTGATGAATATAGATTCAAAAATCTTAAATAAAATCTTACCAAACTGATTACAACAAGTTATCACTAGGATAATATATTATGATTAATAGGATTTGTCCCATATATGCAGGGTTGTTTCAATATTAGGAAAACTGTTAGTATAATTTACTATATCAATAATAAAACTATCAGAAATCACATTGGTTATATCAATAGATGCTGAAAAAGCTTTTGACAAAATACAACACTAATTCCTACTAAAAACATTAAAAAGTGTAGGAATAAAAGGATTGTTCCAAAGAATAATAAGCAGTATCAGTCTAACACCATCAACAAGCATTATATGCAACAGGGATAGGCTAGAGGCATTACCAATAAAATCAGGGGTGAAACAAGGATGCACATTATCACCATTTCTATTCAATATTGTATTAGAAATGTTAGATTCAGCAATAAGAGAAGAAAAAGAATTTGAAGAATTAGAATTGGGAAGGAAGAGACAAAACTCTCACTCTTTTCAAATTACATCACAGTATACCTAGAGAATCCCAAAAAATCATCTAAAAAACTACTAGAAATAATTAGTGACTTTAGAAAAATAACAGGTTATAAAATAAACCCTCATAAATCCTCAACTTTTCTATATATGACAAGGAAGATACACCAGAAAGAGCTAGAAAGAGAAATCCTATTCAAAGTAACTTCAGACAATCTAAAATACCTGGGAGCCTATTTGCCAAGGCATACTCAGAGGCAACAAATAAAATCAGATTCAAGTAACTGGGCAAATATCTACTGTTCATGGATAGGTCGAGCTAATATAATATAAATGACAATTCTACCAAAACTGAACTACTTGTTTAGTGCCCTATCAATCAAAATTCCAAAAAATTAATTTAGTAATTTAGAAAAATTGCAAGTAAATTCACATGGAGAAATGAAAAGTCAAGAATTTCTGTGGATTCAATGAAAAAAAGTTCAAAAGAAGGTGGCTTAGCCTTACCAGATCTAAAATTATATTATAAAGCATCAGTCATCAAAATTGTCTGGTATTGGCTTACAAATAGAGAGGTGGACCACTGAATAGACTAGGTGCAATTGTCGGAAATGGTTACAGTAATCTTCTATTTCATACCCATCATTTTTTGCAAGGTTTTGAGTTTTACAATTTTTCTCCCTCTCTCTCAACCCTCCCCCTCCCCCTAACAAAAGGCAATCTGATTTGGCTTAAACTTTTGCAGCCATGATGAGCATAGATTGAAATTGAATGTATTGTGAAAGAAGAATCAGCTCCAAAAAGAAGAAAGAAAACATCAGAGATGGCAAAATTGCATAATACCTAAGACAATTTTTTAAAAGTTGAAGATGATAAGCTTTGGTCTTCATTTAAACACTACAATTTTTTCTCTGGATACAAATGAGATTCTCTAACACAGATCCCCTGAAATTGTTCCTGACTGTTGAATTGATAGAATGAATTGTTGCTAGTGTGCTTAATGTTCTGGTTCTGCTCATCTCAATCAGTATCAGTTCATGGATGTCTTTCCAGGCTTTTTTTGAAATCCCATGCTTTATGATTTCTTATAGAACATTAGTGTTTTATCACATATATATACCACAATTTGTTCAGTCATTTCCCAATTGATGGAATCCTCTCAGTTTCCAATTCTTTGCCACTACAAACAGAGCTGCTATGAATATTTTTGTACATATGTGATTTTTTACCCTTTTTCATGCTCTCTTCAAGATTCAAACCCAGTATTATTATTATTGAATCAAAGACTGTACACATTTTTATTGCCCTTTGGTCATAATTCCAAATTGCTCTCCAGAAAGGATGAATCAGTTCACACTTCCACCTGCAATGCATTACTATCCCAGATTTCCCACATCCTCTCCAACATTAGTCATTATCCTTTCTGGTCATATTGGTCAATGTGAGAGGTATGAGATGAAACCTCAGACATGCTTTAATTTGCATTCCTCTAATCAAACGTATTTAGAGAAATTTTTTTTGTTGTTGTTGTTTGGTTTTTTAAAACTAAGGAATGGTACTCTGGAAGAGAAAGAAAAAAGAAACACTGGAAAACTGAGGTGATAAAATAAAAAAGATGTCAACATAAAAAAAAAACTATTGAAGATGTGATAAAGGAAATAAGTCATTTAATAAAAGAAATGAAGTTAAAAAGGGTTGTGAGAAGCCCATCTGTTCTATTTGTACCCTCAAGATAATAAAAGAAAAGAAGAAAGGTCCTCTACATTTTGGATGGATCTTATAATCTTATAGGAATTTCTTAAAGGAAGAAAAATTGTTGATTCTTACTATATAGGCAGGCAAAGCCAACATTCTTAGAGAAACTGCTGCCATTAATGAGACATTTACATAATGAAAATCCTTGAAAAACTTCACCTAAGAAATTTCCAACTATAATTATTTATTCCTTCTTCATGTTATATTTGTATGTTTTTGTGTGTGCAGAAATACAAAAAAAGAAGCAAATGAAAACATTACAAGAATATTCCATGATTAGATTATGAATATTAGAAGTATCTTTAAAATTCTAAAGGTTAGTAATCTCTTGGTTCACAAAAAGGACAAATGATATTGGGTTTCATCAAGCAAAATTAATGAATCTCAAGTTTTATATGGAAGCAATAATTTTCAGAATATTACAAATCCAGAAATTTAAGTATTTCTGGGTAAAAGATGCATCTCTAACATCAGGTGCTGGAGTATCACTCCTTCAAGTGCAAAAAAATCTGCATGGCTGCTTATCACAGCCAGCTTCTTGCTTCACTGCTGGAAAGGAATTGTATAGTCCAATAGAATGTGCAGTCATATTTCAGAGGAATGTGAAGAAAAGATCAAGCTCCAACTTACAATGAAATAAAATAAAATGTTCCCCAGAGGCATTCTTTCATACTGAGATACAACTTCTATTTCCATGCCAACTGGTGATGATGAGCTAGAAAAGATGAAATAGAAAAGGAAATAGCTTCAAGGAGACTGAGATTCAGGGCCCCTGATTAGGCAAAGGTATTTACATAACTGCAAAGAAAATGTCTTTGTTTAGTTATTAAAATCTGTTTTTCTTTGTCAAAGTCCTCTTCAATCAATTCAGGATTTACTAAGAATATACAGATTCATTCTTTCCCTAGCTTTGAAACGTATAAATAAAAGGAGAAATCACAATCACAACATCCTCTGTGATCTAAGGGGAGATTTGAAAGTAGTAGAATAACAATTAGAAAGGAGTCAACCTAATTACAATTTGAGTTTCATGAAGTCTGAAATATTTTAAAGTGTTTTGATTATTTTGTTGTTGTTGCATTGTTTCAAAGAGGGATATTATAAAGTTTCTGTTCCTGATTCTAAAACTACAGGAATATCTCAAGGGAAGTGATATTTTTCTTTAGCAACTAGTCAACAGCTAAAAATTCTCTAGGGTGATATAATTCCACTTTCCCTGGTTGTGAAAAAAATTCCTCAAGATTTTATGACTATAGAATTTACATGGATAGATGGTATCTATCTCTTAATGTCACTCATTCTCTAGACTTCTCTCAGTCTAGAGATGTATCCTAGATAAAAAGAGTGTTCTCTAAATTAGCCATTGACAGTTTGGTCCCTAAGGTCACAAAAGTCAAACATGAGTCAAAATTGAATAACAGCAACAATCCAAACCATCATTTCATGAGGAAAACCAGTCAATTCATTCTCTTGACTTGTTCTCATTGGAAATCAATCCTGGAAGCTGAGACCTAATACCACACACACACACACACACACACACACACACACACACACACACAGACATACAGACACATACACAAACAACCCACATGTGTATATGTATATATGTATGTATGCCTATTTGTTTGTGTGTCTGCAACACACACCATGTGTATATATAAGTATATGTGTATGTGTATATATATATATATATATATATATATATATATATGTGCATATGTATGTATGCCTCTATGTGTGTATGCCTCTATGTGTGTATCATGACTTGAATTTCAGTGAGTCAGGGCTGTGCAAAGTCACCAACCTCATTCTCTCCAGAGTCATGTGGGGTCAGTGGGAAGTTTTAGATGAGGAAAGTTAGAAATAGTGGGAGTTCTTAACCTTTTTAGGCTAAGGCCTGAGGCCAGAACCATTCAGCTATTAAGACTAGGTAAGAAATGAGGCAAAGAATAACTTCTTTTTACCTCACCAAAAAAAAAATCAATCTGGGAGGAAAAGACCCTCACAGTTCTGGCTAAAAGAGAAATAATTGCTATTTAGATTCACTCTGAAGCAAAGGAACCCAAACAATAATCTAATGAGGCTTGGGGTGGACACTATTGTTGTTCAATATGTGAGAGCCTGAGTGATATGGGTTCATGGTAAGGTCTTTGAAAAACAAATTTAGCCCATACACTCCAAGACATCTTGTGATTTTTTTCAGAGATCAAAATTTATATTACTTATACACATAAACACATACGCAAATAAATTTGAATATGATTTAAACATATCCATATATATGTGTGCATATTTCAATTACACTTTGGCAAATTTTTCAATACTGCCATCTTCCATTTTTTTGTAGACATAATATATTCACTGGTGAATAGTGGTGTTCAAGATTAGCATTGTTGTGTAACAAAAAAAATAGGTCAGGAAAGCTGAAATATTGGAAATGCTTCCAAATAAGAGACAGTCTGATGTTCATATTTAATTTCTCAGACCAAGGACCCATGTTTGCCTCTTGTAATAACAGCCTCAATTATATTTCCTTCTATGTATTATCTTCCCCCATTAAAACATAAGTTTTGTGAGAACAGGAGCTATCCTTGCTTATTTGTTTGTTTGCTTGTTGTTAGAGGGACTGAAATTTACTTTTGTGTATATCCTCAATCAATAAACATTCTAAAGCATTTTTTAGCATTTATAATTATATCATGTATATTATAAATATTTATTAGCTTTCTCTAGACACTGTGGTAAATGTTCAGTATAGTGTCTGGCACATAATAAGAGCCAAATAAATGTTTGTTGAGTTGATGGGAATCATGTCATAATTATCTTGTATATATTTTATGATTAATTATTTGTTTATTTATGTTTTACATGATCCTATTCCATTTGAGGGAATTATATGGTTTTTGTTGTTGCATCTACAGCACCCCACACATTGTTCGGATTTTTGTATGTGCTTAGTGCTTGCTCTTTCAATTGAACAGTCATTTCTGCAAAACAGAACTCTTAGAATATAATGGAACATGACAGCACAAAACTGTCTCAGAATCTATGACACTGACAATAATAACTGATAATCATGGAGATCCTATTTTATGTAAGGCTTTGTACTAGGTGTATGGATAGAAATCAAAACAATTGTAAAAAACTATCTTCAAGTAGTTCATATTATGATTTAGATGTTTGAATATACAAGTTGAGGGCAAATGACACCCAGAATTCTCTTGTATGTACACAAAATTGGTCATAAACTTTTCCTTATGCAACGAACACTAAATACATAATTAGATAATTGACTAAATGAAGGTATTTATGTGGATCACACAAGTGACAATCTCATTTGCAGTTCAATGAGACAGTTAATTAAAGGCAATTTAATGTAACATGTTGTTTCATGAAAGCAAGCAAGAGTGGAGGTTGTTTTAAACTTCATCTTTCAGAATATTTATGTTCAAAAAATAAATTTCTATTTTGCTTCCTATGTTCATTTTCTTAATTTAATATTTCTGTGAAGTGCTGCAGGATGAATATCATTTGGTTGTCAAAGAATCTACCCTCTCTATTGGAACAAAAGATTGTAGACACCTAAGAATCATACCAAACACACACACACACACACACACACACACACACACACAGACACACAAGAATGACATCAACATATATGGGGGGGGAACTGACCTTTCAATCAGCTATTTTAGACAATAGATAATCTAATGAGTTGTAGTTCTTCCCTATCCCTAGTCAAACTCAGATAGAAAAGACCCTATCATTTGACCTAATTTATATTTAATATTACTTGTGTTTCTAATACATTGTTGGTGAGCTGTGAACTCATCCAACCTTTCTGGAGAGCAGTTTGGAATTATGCCCAAAAGGCAACAAAAATGCACATACCCTTTGATCCAGCTATACCACTGCTGGGTCTATATCCTGAAGAGATGATGAATAAAGGTAAAAACATCACTTGTACAAAAATATTCATAGCAGCTCTGTTTGTGGTGGCAAAGAATTAGAAATTAAGTAAATGTCCTTCAATTGGAGAATGGTCTAACAAACTGTGGTATATGTATGTCATGGAACACTATTGTTCTATTAGAAACCAGGAGGGATGGGAATTCAGGGAAGCCTGGAAGGATTTGCATGAACTGATGCTGAGCAAGATGAGCAGAACCAGAAAAAATATTGTACACCCTAACAACAGCATGGGGGTGATGATCAACCTTGATGAACTTTCTCATTCCATCAGTGCACCAATCAGGGACAATTTGGGGCTATCTGTGATGGAGAGTACCAGCTGTATCCGAAGAAAGAATTGTTGAGTTTAAACAAAGACCAAAGACTATTACCTTTATCCTACAAAAAATTGCTGTCTTTTTATGCATTTGCTATTTCTTATACTTTATTTTTCTTCTTTAAGGATATGATTTCTCTCTCATCACATTCAACTTAGATCAATGTATACCATGGAAACAATGAAAAGACTAACAGACTGCCTTCTTTGAGAATGCAGGGAGGAAAGTAAAATTAGGAGAAAATTGTAAAACTCAAAATAAATAAAATCTTTCTAAAAATAATAATTCTTTTGTTTTATTCCCTTTCAGTTGTAGAAATACTTGAGAATACACATTGGTTGTGTGTCTCTTTTTGTTTTGGAATGCCCAAAGTCTAGACAATGAAGAAGTTTTTTTCAAATTTATTTACTATTTGATTTTTCCCCCAGTTACTTGTAAAAACAAATCTTAACAGTCATTTTTAACACTTTGAATTTCAAATCCCCCCACCCAAACCGTTCACCCTCACCAAAAGGTCAACCATTTCAATAGAGGCTCTTTTAGGCATAGTCATGAAAAAGTCCCCATATTAGAAAATTTAGACATGCCCCCCCAAAAAAATCCTCTAAAAAAGAAGAAATTAAAAAAAATATGCTCCAATCTGTATTCAGACACCATCAATTCTTTCACTGGAGATGTATAGTATTCTTCTTCATAATTGTCTTCAACAATAACTTATCTTCGATCATTGTATTCACAGCTAATCAAATGATAATATTCCTGTTATTTTGTGCACAGTATATTTCACTTTGGTTCAGCTCATTGAAATCTCTTCAGGATTTTCTGAGATCATTTTAATCATCATTTCTTATATAAACATAGAATTCTATCATGAACACATAACACAATTTATTCAGCCATTCTAAAATTGATGAATATCCCCTCAATTTTTGACTCTTTGCCACCAGAAAAGAACTTCTATGAACAATGATTACAGATACTTTACTTTTTTGTTTTTGTCTGTCTTTTGGAATACAAATTTGCCAGTAGTATTGTTACATCATAGGGTATGGAATGCATGGTTCTGTAGCTCTTTGGACATAGTTTCAAATTGTTCCACAGGATGCTAGAATAAGTTCATAACTCCACCAATTTTGTATTGTCCCATATTCCCCATCTTCCCTCCAACATTTGTCACCCTCCTCATTTGTCCCATTAGATAATCTAAATATCCAAATCTGTATTTCTCCAAACAATAGTGACTTAAACAATTATACCTATGAATATAA
This sequence comes from Macrotis lagotis, assembly GCF_037893015.1. Classification (NCBI taxonomy): domain Eukaryota; kingdom Metazoa; phylum Chordata; class Mammalia; order Peramelemorphia; family Peramelidae; genus Macrotis; species Macrotis lagotis. The sequence goes on along the minus strand of NC_133660.1, from coordinate 142,115,023 downwards.
ATAGCATTGTTTTTCATCTGAAAATTGTTCATATCTTTTGATCTCTCATCAACTGGGGAATATTTTCCACTTCCATAAATTTTACTTAGTTCTGCATATGCTTGAGAAGTAAAACTTTTTTTTAGAGAAAGTAGACTACATTTTCTTTCATCCTTTTTCTCAATTTATTCTATTATCTTTTTGTTTTCACCTGTAACTCCTCAAAAATATTTCACTTCTGACTACTGTTGCACAATTTTCTTTCCCTTCTATCAACCTCCTTTATTCTTCTCTGATGCCCTTCCCCTACTATAATCCTGTAGGATAAGAGATTTCCATACCTAATTGAATGTGTATTTTATTTCCACTTTGAGCTAATTCTGAGGCGAGTAAGGTTCACTCACTCCCCCTAACATCCCTGATCTTCTGCTCTACTCTAAAAACTTTTTTTCCTTTCTTACTTGAAATAAAATATCCTCTTCTACCTTTTCTTTTCCATTTATCCTAGGACATTCCTTATTATCTTTTTCTTAGGTTTTTTTTTTTTTTGCAAGGCAAATGGGGTTAAGTGGCTTGCCCAAGTCCACAAAGCTAGGTAATTATTAAATGTCTGAGACCAGATTTGAACCCAGGTACTCCTGACTCCAGGACTGGTGCTTTATCCACTATGCCACCTAGCCACCCTGCATCCCTTATTATCTTAATCCTTTAATTTTAGAATTTTTTATATCATTCCTTTGTCTTCAACTCACACTTGTTCCCTCTGCCTATGTATGTGTATATATATATATATATATATATATATATATATATGTATATATATACATATATATGTGTGTGTGTGTCTATATACATATACATATACATATATATATATATATATATATATATATATATATATATATATATATATATACACATATATATTTCTTCTAGCAACCTTAATAATGAGAAAGTTCTTCTAAGGTACTTGTATCATCTTCCAAGAAGGAATGTAATAAGTTTAATCTTGTTAAGTCCCTTATTATTTCCTTATTTCCCTTTCTTTTTTACCTTTTTATAGTTCTCATGGATCTTATAATTAAAAATCCAATTCTCTGTTCAGTTCTGGTCTTTTCATCTGGAAAGTTTTAAAGTTACCTTTCATTGATTTACCAGTTTCCCTTAAAAGAGTATGCTCAATTTTACTGACTGGGTGATTCTTGGTTGTAATTCAAGGTTTTGCCTTCCAAGGTATCATATTCCAAAGGCTCTTATTTTTTAATGTAGTAATTGCTATAACTTGTATCATCCTGACTGTGGTTCCATAATACTTGAATTACTTGTTTCTGACTGCTTGCAATATTTCCTCCTTGATCAGAAGCTCTGGAATTTGGCTCTGATATTTCTGGGACCTTTTATTTTGGGAGGTGATCAGTGACATCCTTTCATTTCTATTTTACCCTCTGGTTCTAGAATATCAGGGCATTTTTTCCTTGATTATTTCTAAAAAGATGATGCATAAGCCCTTTTTTTTCCATCATGACTTTTAGGTAGTCCAAAAATTATTATATCATTACTCCTGGTCTTTTTTTCTTTTGGCAATATATTTCCAGTGATATATTTCATATTGCCTTCTTTTTATTATATTGGTGTTATTTTATTGTTTCTTGATTTCTCAAAGTCATTAGCTTTCATTTGCTCACTTCTAATTTTTAAGTAAGTATTTTCTTCAGTGAGCTTTCATATGGCCAATTCTGCTTTTAAGGGAGTTTTACCTTTTTTTTTTCTTCAGTAAATTATTCAGTCTCTTTTTCCATTTGGTAAATTCTGCTTGTCAAGGAATTCTTCTTCTCATTGCCTTTTTTTTACCTATTTTAGCTTTCAGACCAGTTTGTTTTTAAAAGCATTTTTAAAATATTTTTTGCATGTATCTCCTTTATCAAACTATTAACTCATTTTTCATGACTTTCTTGCAACTCTCATTTATTTTCCCAATTTTTCTTCTAAACGTATTTGATGTTGAAAATCATTTTTAAGCTCCTTATTGGTCTGCAATGAAGTCATATTTTTCTTGGAGTCTTTGAACTTTGACTTTATTACCTTAGTGTGAAAGCAACTTTTTATTGTCATTTTTTTCTATTCTGTTTTCTGCTTTGTTCTTTCCATTGTTAGATATTTTTTGTTCTATTTTTTATTCTGTTTTGTTGTTAATTTTCTCAGTCTATTATTTGCCTAATTCTCCTTTCAGGATGAAGGGCACACAGTCCTAAACTTTTGGGATTTTGTGTATCTGTTTCCAGAGATACTTTTAGGGACTTGTAAGTTACAGTTCTTCTAAAGTGGTATGATTTAAGGTAATGTTTACTCCTCTCCCAATCTATGCTCTGGTCTGTGAGCGACCACAAGCACTCTCTTCTGTCCTGAAACTGTAAAGGAGGGTTACTCCCCTGTACCAACAAGCTCTGTAATACTACTCTGTAGTTTTTCCTCTTCTTGGAACTGCCACCCAATACTGTAACCTCGATTCATGTATGGGCAAAACAACAGAGTTATGCCTTAGTGCCAGTGAAGGGATCCCTATCTCTCCTTCTACTCAATTGTTTGATCCCCTTGCCATCTGTGGTCTGAGAGCTGCAGAAGTCCCTGCTCCTACTGCTCATCCAATGTCTCACAAAGCTTGCTGCTTGGGGCTCAGTATCTGCTCCTACAGTCTACAATGGAATCCTCTCCTCTCTCACTCTGGTAAAACAGACCTTTCACACTGGCTTTTTAAGTTGCCTTTGTCTTCTGTAGTCTGAGAGGTCTGAAACTCCCACTTCTGACCATGATTCAATAACCTGGAGATCTTCTCCATGTTTGCTGGGGCCCAATGTCTCCTTTGGCCACCTGTATTGAACTCTGTCTTCTCTCACCCTAGTGCAACTAAACTTCCCTGACAACTTTCTCAATTATCTTGGGTTGAAAAATTGTTTAGCTCTTTTTTGTGGCTTCTGCCACGTTTGTTTAGACTCATTATTTAAATGCATTTGGGGAGGTGTGATGAAGAACTCGGGTGAGCCCTCTTTAACTCTCACATCTTGGCATCATCTGCCCCAACAATGAAGAAACTTATGATGATTCAATTAAATTTATTTTTTCAAGTTCCTAAACTAGTCATTAGGTCAAAGAACTAGTGTGCAGAGAAAGGAACAATCTTCAATAAACCAAAAGAGAAGAGTGAGTATATGTTAGTGAAAGGATCATGACTAAATTGAAAAAAGGAAATACAATCTTAACAATCTATCTATCTATCTATCTATCTATCTATCTATCTATCTATCTATACACACACACACACACACACACACACACACACACACACACACACACATATATATATATATACAATAAATCTTTAGGATTTTCCCACCCAAACCCTCTTTCTCATTACATGAAAAATAATGTTTCCTCAGTCCTATGTGAACTATCAAGTGCTGGGAAAGATTTTAATTGCAGCAGAGGCAGTATAAGGTATATGGTATGCCAACTTCCAAGCTACTTTTCCCTCTGTAAATCTAGAGGAAATGTTCTACCTTCCTTTAAGTATCAGAAAACAGTATGACAGCATCATTACTCTCCATTCCAGTTAACTTAAACCACCATACTTGAGTATCCTTTTTTTGCATTGATATGAAATCCACCTTTTAGTTTCTATGAGCATTTAGCTGAAAAAAACTTCCCATGTTGTCAAAATATCCAATTATTGTCTCTAATTCAAAAAGCTCATTCAAGCAGTTGTGTATAGCACAATGATTTATAATAAAAAGTTACTCATGGTTAGATGACAGTATCAACAATTTACTGGTTAGCAAAGAAAATAATGACAGAAGACAATAATTTCTTTAAAATAATATTGATTTTAGAGTCTCCATAGGCATCCAGAGGCTTAAAGTCAGAAGAATTAGTACTCTCGAAATGGTCTCGTGTACTTTCTTTAGGCATTTTAATAGCATAGCTTCTCAAACGCAGACAAGTCCATGAACTAGACACAAAGAGACATATTGACATCAGAGTGATGAAGGACTTGCTGTTATCTCCCTGCAGGTGTAATTAGGGAGACAGATACTCCCTAGGACACTTGAATAAATGGTTACTTCTAGAATATGTTCAAATGGTAGTTCAATGTTCTGAGTCAACATAGGAATTTCAGCCAGGGAGGATTGCATTTTTATTTGTCAAACTCTAAATCTCTATTTGCATTAGGTCTTCTCCAACTTTGATATACCCTTTCATAGCCTCCAATCCTGGAAAATGTGGCAAAATGAAAAAAAAAATTCTACCTTTGGTATCTAAGATTCTAGTTTCAAATGCTCTGTGAAATATTTAGCATTGTGAAATTCACTAAATATTAAATGATTTTACCAGAGTCATTAGCTAGTATGTATATGAGGCACAATTCAAATTCAATCCTTATAACCCCATTTATGGTGGATAAAGATCAACTGTGCAGCCTTGTTGCCTAAAATGAGAGTTACCTAGCAAAAGGACTAAGGAAAGCCCTACAAATATGCAAATATGTAAGATAGGCTTAAATATATTCTGAGCTCCCTTCCAGCTATAGACCAATGATCCTTTAAACTTGAGTCTTCATGCTCCCTAAATTACAATATCATATCAAATCTACAATTAAATTTTATGAATTTTATGTGATAATGCTCATATATTCCCTAATATCAACACCACCTGATTAAGATTTTCACCATCTTTTATAGTTATATGTTAATAGTTCTGAACCAGTAGTCCCTTTGCCTCCAATAATCATTCATTAAATCACTATAATCTTATGTCTATGAAGAAATATAATAGACAGTGGGATCAGTGGGATGCTATGGATCATTTAATAGTGATATAAATATATATATATATATATATATATATATATATATATACATATGTATGTGTGTATCTGTCTGTATATATCTCTCTCTACATATAAGTGTGTGCATATACAGACACACACATATATATGCTTTCTACTTGCTCTATAATGTATGGCTTGCATACTATAAAACTAGAAATTAGACTTAAAAAAGAAAAATACTTTGGGTGAGATATCATATCCATATTTTCCGTGATTTCTTAATAGGCCAGGAAGAGATAAGGTGTTAAACTATTCAACTGCATCTAGCATCGTCTGTAACTAAGTCTGTCACATCTTAATTGATTAAAACCTTGGGCCTCAAACTCATTAGTGAGTTAGGATGATGAATATTCCAAACATATGAGGACTTCCCTTAGCAGATAGAATGGGTGTGAACAATTTCTTCCCAATGCCCCCAAAGTGGCTGAAACAGTGTGGAGTGTTTAGAGTTTGGTGAAATAGGGAAGATGCCAAGGTCATCAACCATATCCTGAACCATTTCCATTTGACTTTGATCTTGGCATTGAATTTTGATGACTCTGGAGGAAAGAGTAAGACTGAATCCTCTTTAAAAATAAAGGACAAATGGTGATTAAAATCTGGTATCCTCTGAATTGTCACAAAAGAAAAGAATCAAACTCAAAAAAAGTATTAAAACATCTCAAAATAGTATTGAGGCAGTTAGGTAGTACAATTGTTAGAATGCTAGACTTGGGGGTCAGGAACATTTAAAACCATCAGATGCATGATAGCTCTATAGGGGCTTACACTGGCATCTTCCTTATGTCATTGTTGTGACAATTAAATGAGCTTGTAAGTATTTTGAAACCTTAAAATGTAACTTACTAAAATAAACAGTAGATCTATTACCTCTTACATTTGCAAAGTCTAAATATATTATTTGATCTTCACAACATCCTTATGAAGAGTAGCTGCTATTATCCCAGTATGAAGAAATTGAGGTCTAGAAATATCAAATGATTTGCCCAGGGTCAGTAGCTAGTATATATATATATATATATATATATATATATATATACACATATATATGTGTGTGTATATATATATACATATATATGTGTGTATATATATATACATATATATGTGTATATATATATATATATGAGGCAGAATTCAAATTCATTCTTACTAATCCCATTTATAGTGGATAAAGATCAACTGTGCAGTTTTCTTGCCTAAAGTGAGAGTAACCTAGCAAAAGGGCTTTTCCTTAGTCCTATTCCCTTACAAATATGCAAATATATTAAATATATTTTGACAAAAAGAAAATACAAACAGCAGCTAGATATACATACAGATACACACATATATGCATATGCATATGTATATACACATATGTGTGTATAAGGTTTTATGTATGTGTGTACATGTGTGTACTTGTCCTAGGTTTTAGTATGAACTCCACCTGAAATTGAAGTCAAGCACTGCTTTTTTTTTTTTTTACTCTTTGAAGTCAGTAAGGGAGAAGTCATGATATCATTCTATTTTTCTCAAACTTCTTTTGCTTAGGATTGAATTTCTTTTTGTGAAAAGTGGTTTGTAATTGTCTTCATTTAATTTCTGGGTTTGTATTGGGAGGCATATTTCCAAGTATTTTATGTTATCTTTGGTCACTTTAAATAGAATTTATTTTTCTCTCTCTTGCTGCTGGAATTTGTTGGTAGTATAAAAATGTTGAGGATTTATGTTTTTATTCTATATCCTGCAACTTTACTAAATTTGATAATTGTTTCAAGGTGTTCACATGGACTATTTGTGCCCATCCTGTGGTAGAGCATTTAGAGCTCATATTGCTCTGATCAGTCACAGTCAGACACACTATAATTTGTCTCAAACATAGTAATGTTATTTTAATCTTCTTCAAGTACCAACCAACTAATTGTTTCAGATAGTTTTTTTAGATGCTTTTTTTAGATGATTGTCTAGGATTTTCTATGTATATATCATCATAACATCTACAAAAAAGTAAGCTTTTCTTCTCAAAATCAGTGAAGATGTTGATGGGGAAAGAATAAACAAAATAAGCATCTGTGTAGTTCCTGCTATGTGTGGGGCATTGTGATGAGTGGAGTTTTTTTTTAGTTTTTTTCTTTTTGCAAGCAAATGGGGTTAAATGGCTTGCCCAAGGCCACACAGCTAGCTATTAAGTGTTTGAGGCCAGATTTGAACTCAGGTACTCCTGACTCTGGTGCTCTTTCCACGGTGCCACCTAGTCACCCCTTGTGATGAGTGATTTACACATAAGACATCATTTTCTACATTGCATTAATAAAATGAAATGAGACAGGAAATACCTAAAAAGTAGAGTCAGAAAACGTCTATGCTAGACAAAAATAGGAGAAAAGAAAAACAAAAGAAAACATGATGTTTTGCAAAGCTAAACAGTGACTTCCTCTTTTGGCATTTGATTCACTAGGTACAATACTAATGGAAGATACTAGACTGACAGATTTTAGTATGGCAGACTTAGAAATGATGGAAGACTTAGGTGTAAAGTTTATTTACCTCTTCCTTTTTCTTTGTGGACAACTATTGGTGGAGAATATGAGAAGATGGAGTTTCACCTTTCTAGCTTCAATAAAATCCTCTTGCACAAACAGTAGGCATATAACAGAAACCATATCTACAGACATATTATATATATATGTATAAATATATATATATATATATATATATATATACATATATCATGTGTGTATGTGTGAAAACACGAATAAATGATAATATCTAGAAATGGAACATACTGCCTGTTAAAATAGGAGATCTTTGACTGGAGGTTTGTTAATCACTAAGGCATCAATAGGCATTCCTTTCATATCTGGGGTCGTCAGGTGGACAGTGAAATCCCTTCCAATTATCAAAGGCTGAGATAAATACCAAATGACAAATCTACATGTAAAACTATTTTTCAAGTCATTTTGGGGGTGAATCTTCTACTATATATTTGTGATTTCAAATTACTTTACCTTAATAATTAGAAATCTAAAGAGTAGAATATTTATAAGGATGCTAATGGAATTTCTAAAAATAATAATAAAAAATGATAAAAAAATCTGAGTAGAAAAATAGGTATACTCAAGGAAATGCAAAATACATTTTGCCATTTATAGGTAAAAGGAGATATTTTGACATGAGAAGACGAGTTCAAAGTATAGCTTCAAATCTGATGGGCTTATAAATTTTGAACTTTGATTTGGAAAATCTGTTCTTTTTTTCATTCATGTATCCCTCAATAATTGAATGTCATTTGAGTTGAATTTATTATCTGAAAAATAACCCCACAATACATTGATTTTTAATGTTAAATATTAATTTGTTTGTTCTAAGCTCATGAATTAATTTAAAAATTCCATACTTGACAAAGAATGACATGTTTTCCTCCTTAATACTTTTTGCCATGATTTTAGACAGCATTTGATAAAACATTAAATATTTGTTGAGAGAGGAGAGGAATAACAGTAATTCTATATCTTGTTTCTAGGAAATAGGAAAAAAAGAGAATTGGATAAAAAAAGAAACTACTTGCTAAGTTCTAAAGCTAAATGAAGTTTTATAATTATGTTTGCCTTCTACTAGGTATTAATCATTGAGAAAATCATTGTTTTGTTGACAAAAAATCAGGTTTTTATTGGAAACATAGAAACATTGGAAATGGTATTTTAGTAAGAAAATACTTTAAGAAACAAAGAGGAAAGCATACATATTTGAAGGTCCATAAAATTAGATCAGAAAGAATAACTTCCATTGTTTTTTAACTAAAAATACCTGATAGGAAAAGGAATAAGGCAGCAAAGTGTAGCTATAAAGTTAATTGATAACTGATGAGCAGCTTCTTCCCCTTCAATATTAGGGATACCTTTTTCCCCTTCCTTACTCTCACTAGGCAGACACAAAATTATTCATTGAGCTGGAGGAAACTTTAAAGAACACTTACTCTAATCTCTTTTATAAATGAAGACACAATCTTATGGAGGACTAAGTCAATTCATTTTTAAATGGAACACTTAATATCCTAAAAAATATATTCTATAGAAATATCAAAATTACCATATTCATAAAACTATATCCTAATATGGGGCTTTCCCATATTAAAGAAACACACATACATAATACACAAATAAAGAGAAATACAGACACATAAGTCATACAGAGATAGCTAGACAGACAGATAGATAGATAATAGATAAATAGATGATGATAAATAGATAGATTATTTGTATAGACTGTGTTTATATCCACAGAGGTTAGCACAAATACTAGTAGTTACTTGTTTAATAATGATGGTTTAACTGAAGATAGCAGTTATTGATTTACACAACACATTGTCACAGAGAGTAGTGGTTATCAATTTAAGGAGATATGTATTGAAATGTTTCCCCTGATATTTCACATATTTATTTGTTAATTTTTTTAAAGAAATACTTCAACTAGTTCTCTAAGACCAATATACAAAAAAATCCAGAATTAACAACTTCAGAATCAGAAAAGAATTCATGTAGTAAAGAGTATTTGAGAGGAATTTGAGAGGAAAGCATATTTCAGCTTAGTGAGAAGGGAAAACTTTACAGGCATGGATAAAAACCTGTTTTAAATTATGGAGAATATTTTTTTCATAGATTTGACAGTCAAAAACCAAAGCTTCTTTGAGGGGTGAGGGGTGGTAGTGACATAGTGAGAACTGTACTTTATAATTATAAATTTGCCAGCTTCGTAGTGTAGTCTGTATTTGAGATGATCATGGCTCAGACTAAACTGAGAGTCAAGACAAGTTTGTAGTAAGAAAATAGGAAGAACAACGAGAAACTATGGAAATAATAGTTTCCCATCTCAATACAATTTTTGTGATTTATTTGTTTATTTTCATCATATGCACATGTATATTTTTAAGTTACAAAATTTCCTTTCACCTTCCTTTCCACCCTCCTCCCTTCAGTAGTGAACAGTCAGGTTAGCATTGAACATACATATTTTGATAAACATGTTTACAGATTAGTAATTTTCAATATAAGGAAACTGGATTAAGAGAAGCATAAGAGGAAATTTTTATCATGTGTTCATCAGACTCTGAAGGGGTGTCTGTGTGTGTGTGTGTGTGTGTGTGTGTGTGTGTGTGTGTGTGTGTGTGTGTGTTTTGGTTTGGTTTTAGTTTTCTTCCTCTGGATGGAGATAATATAGTCCACAGCCATTCTACTACCGTTATCCTAGCTCTCTGGACTGGTGAGGGAGGGAAGTTGCTTCCATCAAGGTTGCTCATCGACACCATGTTGTTGATGTGTACATTGTTCTCTTGGTTCTACTCACTTTGCTCAGCATCAGATGTCATAAATCATTCCATGCTTCTCGAGAGTCCAAGCATTTATGTTTTCTCATAGATCAATAGTATTCCATAGTATTCATGTACCATAATTTGGTTAGACATTCTGCAATTGATGGGCATCACCTCAATTTCCAATTCTTTGTCATTAAAAAAAGAGCTGCTATGAATATTTTGGAATATGTGAGACTTTTACCTTTTTCAAATTTCTTCTGGATATAGACCCAGAACTGGAATTGCTGGTTGAAAGGATATGAACAGATTTATTGCTCTTTGGGTATAGCTCCATATTGCTCTCCAGAACGGTTGAATCTGTTCACAACTCCAGCAGCAAAACATGAATATCCCAATCCTCCCACAAATTCACCAACATTAATCATTTCCCCTTTTTCTCATCTTGACCATTCTGATAGATGTGAATGATATTTTATTGTTTTAATTTTCAATTCTCTTATCAATAATTATTTGGAGCATTTTTTCATATGATTATATATTGCTTTAATGTCTTCATTTGGAAACTGCCTGCTCATATCTTCTGACCATTTATCAATTGGGGAATAACTTGTGAACTTTTAAATTTGATGCAGTTTTCTATATATTTTACAAATGAGACCATTATCAGAACTCCTAGGTGTGAAGATTGTTTCCCAGCTTTCTTCTCTCTTTCTAAATTTGGAATCATTGATTTTATTAGTGAAAATACTTTTTAATATAATAGAATCAAAATCATTCACTTTCAGTTTATAATGTGCTCTAATTCTTGTTTGTCATAAATTGATCCCCTTTCAATAGATCTGATGGACTATATCTTGGTCTATTAATTTATCTATGGTATATATCTTTATGACTAAATCCTGAACCCATTTTGACCTTATTTTGGTAAAGGATGTGAGATTCGCATCTATGCCTGGTTTTTGTCATTTCCCCCCACCCCAAATTTTTGTCAAACAGTAAGTTCTTATCTCAAACAGTGGTTTGTCAAGTAGTAGATTGCTGTAGTCATTTACTGCCACTTCTTTTGAATCTATCCTAATTCACTGCTCCATTACTCTGTTTCTTAACCAGTACCAGGCAATTTTGATGACTGCCATTTTACAGAATAATTTCAGATCTGGTAGAGCTAGGTCACCTTCCTTAACCTTTTTTTCATCACTTCCCTTGTTATTCTTGCCCTTTTCTTGCTCCAGAAGAATTGTGTGACTATTTTTTCTAGCTCAGCAAAGTAGTTATTTGGTAGTTTGCTTAGTATGGCACAGAATAAATAATTTAATTTGGGTAGAATTGTCATTTTTAATGTATTAGCTTGACCTAACTATGAGCAATTGACATTGTCCCAATAATTTAGATCTGACATTTTTGGGGTGAGGAATTCTTGATAATTGTGTTCATACAGTTTCTGGGTTTATCTTGGGAGGTAGATTCCCAAGTATTTAATGTTGTCTATAGTTATTTTAAATGGAATTTCTCTTTCATCTCTTGCTCTTGGGCTTTATTGTTCATATATAGAAATGTTGATGATTTGTATGGGTTTATTTTATATCCTGATGAATTTGTTAATTGTTCCATGGAGTATTTTAGATGGTTTTCTCTAGGTTTCTATCATATCATTTGCAAAGAGTGAAAGTTTTGCTTCTTCATTGCCAATTCTGTTTCCTTCAATTTTTTGTCTTCTCTTAATGATACTGCTAGCATTTCTACCATCTCAATAATATTGTAAGCTCTGTCATAACACCTAACTCTTGAATGTGAAATAGAGGGCTGTTATAAGACACTAGCTTAAACATATATCAGAGTGAAGTGATTGGTTTTGTTTTTGGGTGGTTGTTTATTTTTAAGAATGAGGGAGGTCTGAATATGACATAAATAGTAGGAAAAGAATCAAAATATATAAATCTTTGAGTCAGAAGAAACAAAACCAATAATTCAAAATGTCAAAATTGACCCCTATTTTCTTGGACATTTCAAGACTAAAATATTCTTCTAATCTATCTGTTTACATTTTATTTAAAAGACTGCAGATTTTGAAAGCATTACTATATACTTTATTTTATAACCATAGTTATCCTGTGAAATAATATATGGAAACACAGGGCCAATTAGAAATATAAGGTCCAGCGCACTCACAGATTTTGAATTTGAATCTCATAACAACTAAATGACTTACCTATAATCAAACATGATAATTAAATGGACCAATATTTAATCTCATTTTAAAATTCAGTGTACGTTCATCTATGCCAAACTATTGAGTTTATTAAGGTTAAGAAAAAATTTCCTTAGATAAATGGCAGAGACAGAACTTCAGGTCAGATTTTTGCATGTCTTGATTCAGTATTATTCTACTTATATTATGCTCACTCTAATGTACTCTGTGTGTGTGTGTGTGTGTGTGTGTGTGTGTGTGTGTGTGTGTGTGTGTGTATATACTCTATTTTAAGAATTAAAATATTGGAATTAAACATCCTTTTAACTTAAATTAAACTAAACCTCAATTCAAAAGAAGATATGGCAAGATAAATAAGGAAGAGATGCTAAAGAAAGCATTTTATATGGTTTCAAGGTCGCTATATATATATTGAAAGGGATAATGGAAGACATTCTTTGGAAGCATGATTTATAGAATCTATATCAACACTGATTTAAATAAGAAATATTGGGAAATATATGTGGTTTTCAGAAATTTTGTTACTTTTTATAATGTAATATGAAAGATCAGGTTCTATTTATTGGAAGTCTGTTAAATATTTCTATGTATGAATAACTCCCACATTTCATGACATGAAAGTTCTGTATGACCAATGAAAGCAAAAAAGAGAACAAATTTAATATAGTCAAAATCATCTATTTTTCAATTTGTAATGTTCTCTATCTCTTTTTTGGTCTTAAACATATCTCCTTTGACAGATCCCACAGATATAATTTTTCTTGTTCTCTTAATCAGTCTTTGAATGATTAACCCTTTATGTCCTAATCCTGTATTCATTTTCATCTATTTTGGTGTAGTGTTAGATGTGGGTCTATACTAGCTTTTTGTCATAGTGTTTTCCATTGTTCCCATCAGTTTTTTTTTAATAGTGTGCTCTTATACCAGAAGCTAATGTCTTTGTATTTGTCAATCAGGAGATTACTATAGTCATTTTCTACCCTTTCTTTTGTACTTAATCTATTCAACTGATCCACTTTGTTACTGATTACATTAAATTAAAAAAAAAGTGTTTGCACAACTAAAACCAATGTAGCAAGATCAAAAGGAATTCAAAAAATTGGGAAACAATTTTTGTGAAAGGTGTTTCTGATAAAGGATTTGTTTCTAAAATATAGAGTGCCAAATCAAATTTTTAAAAAATGCAAATTATTTTCCAATTAATAAATGACCAAAGAATATGACCTGGCAGTTTTCAGATAAAGAAATTAAAGAGATCTATGAATTATATTAAAAAATGGTCCAAATCCTTATTGATTAGAGAAATGTAAATTAAAACTACTCTGATTTATCACCTGACACCAATCATATTTGCTAAAATGACAGAAAAGGAAAATGAGTAATGTTAGAGAAAATATGGGAAAATTAGAACATGAATGCACTCTTGGTAAAGTTTTAAAACTGATCCAACCTTTCTGGACAGCAAATTGGAACTATGCTCAAAGGTTAATAAAACTGTACATACCTTTGGTCCAGCAATACCACTACTAGGTCTGTAACCCAAAGATCACAAAAAAAAAATGGAAGGAAGTCCTACATGTTTAAAAATATTTGTAGCAGTTCTTTTTGTTGTGACCAAGAATTAGAAATTGAGAGAATGCTTGTCAGTTGGGGAATTGCTAAATGAATTCTGGTATATGAATATTACAGAATACTATTTTTCTGTAAGAAATCATGATTGCTTGAATTTTAGAAAAGCTTGGAAAGTCTTGCCTGAAACAAGTGAGCAGAACCAAGAGAACATTGTTCACATTAACAACAACATTGTGGGGGGGGGGGGGCTCAGAGCCAAGATGGCGACAAGAAGGGATCGAGTCTTAGGAGCTCTCTGATAAAACTCATAAATTAAGGACTCTAACTTAACTTTCAAGAGACAGAACCCACAAAGTGACACATTGAGGCAGTTCTCCTACTCAAGGTAACCTGGAAAAGAGCAGAAAGGCTCTGCTCCAGGGGTCAGAGGGCTGGCCCGCCTGAAGGGTGTCCTACCAGAGCGAAAGAACTTCAGCATCCCGGAGGCAGCCCCAGCTCACAGCAGCCACGGCTCACAGCAGCGGGGGAGTCTCCTGAGCTGCATCCCAAGGAGCACTGGGCACAAAGTGGGGGAACAGCGGGGGACCTCTGACAGAGCAAGCACGTGAAGCCCAGCCCTCAAGGCACACAGCCAGCAGCTTGGTCTTTCAGCAGCCCAGACCCAGAAACAGAAGCAGGCAGAGCCAGTAAGCAGGAGCCACCAGGGCATGAGCCCATTGAGCTGAGGGAGGAGAGTGAAAAGAAACTGTGAGCTCGGTCCTCTGCCCCCTGGACCAGGACTCTGGTTTTCTCCCCACATTCAGATCCTGATCCCAGTCTAGGAGCCCCCATAGAACAACAGCCCCCCCCCCCCCACCTTGGCCCATGGCTGGGGGGGGGGCGCTTATGTTCATTCACAGACCACGAGGGAGGACAGAGCCTCACACACTGAGACCCTTGTGGGAGTGTCCCAAAAGCTCAGGAAGCACCCCAAAACCAGGCACAGGCTGGGAAAATGAGCAAGCAGAGAAATAAGAGGAAGACTATTGAGAAATATTTTGCAAATGAGCCCAAAAAGGATCAAAATACTCAGTCTGAAGATGAAGTACAATCTCCTGCATCTAAAGACTCCAAGAAAAACAGAAATTGGGCTGAGGCTATGACAGAGCTCAAAAATGACTTTGAAAATCAAATGAGGGAACTCGAAGAAAAACTGGGAAAAGAAAGGAGAGAGATGCAGGAAAAACATGAAAATGAAGTCTGCAGCTTAGTCAAGGAAATCCAAAAATGCTGAAGAAAATAGCATGCTAAAAACCAGCTTAGGTCAAATGGATAAAACAGTTCAAAAACTTATTGAGGAGAAGAATGCTTTAAAAAGCAAAATTGGCCATATGGAAAAAGAGATAAGAAAACTCTCTGAGGAGAACAAATCCTTCAGACAAAGAATAGAATTCAAGGAGATTGATGAATTTACCAGAAATCAGGAATCATTACTTCAAAACCAAAAAAAAAATGAAAAATTAGAAGAAAATGTGAAATATCGCATTGAAAAAACAACTGATATGGAAAACAGACTTAGGAAAGATAATTTAAAAATTCTTGGAATACCTGAAAGTCATGATCAGGAAAAGAGCCTTGACATCATTTTCAAAGAATTACTACAGGAAAATTGCCCTGATATTCTAGAAGCAGAGGGCAAAATAGAAATGGAGAGAATCCACCAATCCCCCTGAGAAAGAGATCCCAAAAATCCAACCCCTAGGAATATTATAGCCAAGTTCCATAACTCCCAAGTCAAAGAGAAAATATTACAAGCAGCCAGAAGGACACAGTTCAAATATTGTGGAGCTGCAGTCAGGATCACACAGGACTTAGCAGCAACTACATTGGAAGCTCGTAGGGCTTGGAATACAATATACCAGAAGGTGAAAGAGCTTAGAATGCAGCCAAGAATGAACTACCCAGCAAGGCTGAATGTCCTCTTCCAGGGAAAAAGATGGACTTTCAATGAACCAGGGGAATTTCAAAGGTTCCTTTTGGAATGGCCAGAGCTGAACAGAAGGTTTGACCTTCAGATACAGGACTCAGGTGAAGCATAGAGATTGGAGGAGAGGCGGGAAATATGAGGTACTTAATGAGGATGAACTGCATGTATAGAAAAATGATACTGAAAATATTCATATGAATCTTCTCAGTTAATAGAGCAGGTAGAGGGAGCTTTTATAGTTGAAACACAGGAGAAAGCTGAATTCGAAGATAAAATATGGTGTAAAAAATGGAGTCAATAGAAAAAAGGGAAATGGAATGGGAGAAAGAAAAAGGATAGGGGAAATAGTCCAAGATATTTTACATAATAATATTTTTTTATTACAATGAGCTATTGCAATGATATGGAAGTGGGGAGGCAAGGGGGAATGAGGGAACCTTTGCTTTCTTCAGAGATGGCTAGGAGAGGAAACAGCAAATATACTTAGTGGGGTATAGACATCTGGAGTAAGAATGGGGGGAGCAGGGGGAGGGGGGGGTGTGAATAAAGGAGGGGAGGATGGACCATGGGGGGAGAGTGGTCAGATATAACACATTTTCTTTTTTACTTCTTGCAAGGGGCTGGGATTGGAAGGCCTGCCCGGGACCATAGGGCCCGGTGGATTCTGGGCCTAAGGGGTGGTATAGGGGCTCAGGGCTTCTTGGCCCCAGGACCAGCGATCTGTCTGCTGCGCCACTCAGCTACCCTACAGCAGAGTCAAAGTGAAAGGAGAGAGAAAATATAGTACATGGTAGTGGAGAAATAAGGAAGGAGGGAGTTGCAAGCAGCAATGGCAACATTGGAAATATATAGAAGTAACTTTTGTGATGGACTTATCATAAAGAATGTGATCCACCCGTGACAGAGTTGTTGGTGTTGGAACAAAAACTGAAGCACATTTTTTATTTTTATTTTATTTATTATTATTTGGGGGAGGGTGCAGGGCAAGTGGGGCTGGGTGGCCTGCCTGGGGCCACATAGCAGGGTGATCTTTGGGTGTCTGGGGCCGGATTTGGACCCAGGTGCTCCTGGCTCAAGGGCCAGTGCTCTGTCTGCCACCCAGCCACCCCTACTATTATTACTATTTTATTTTATTTTGGGTCTTTTTTTTCCCCTTCTTTTTGGTTTTTGCTGGGCAGTGGGGATCGGGTGGCTTGCATGTCACATGGCTGTGTGATTGTTGGATTTACGAGGCTGGATATAGATTCGAGCGCTCTTTGCTCCAGCACTGGTGCCCCGTCCATTGTGCCACCTGGCCATACCTACAATTATTACTATTATTTTTTTAATTTTAAGTTTTTTTCTCTCTCCTTTACTTTTTTCACCCAAGCAAGTCTATCTATATTCATGGGGGGAGGGGTATTTTGTTTACTTTTAAACAAGAATATTTTATTAATGTAAAAAAACATTTGTACAAAATGAGAATAAAAAATAAATTTAAAGATCTTCAAATAAAAATAAAACATTGTGAGATGATCAACCCTGATGGCAAAAGTACCTCACAGCAATTCAATGATCAATGGTAATCCTGAGAGACCTCTTTAGAAAACACTATCCATTTCCAGAGAAAAATCTATGGAGATTATTGCAGAGCAATGCATATTATATTCACTTTTTAAAAATTTCTTTATTTTCTTTCTTGCTCATGATATTTTTCCTCTTAGTTCTAATTTTTCTTCCACAATAGTATTAATATGGAAATAAGTCAAACATGATTGTGCATGTAGAAGTTTTACCATATTATTCATTGCCATGGGGAAGGGGTAGACAGTAGGATGGTGTTAGAAAAATGTAGAACTCAAACTTGCAAATGGATAGATGTTGAAAATTACTTTGCATGCAATTTGAAACAAAAAAATTATTTTTTTAAAAAAATAGAGAGACCAAATGAGGACTTTTCAGATATCCCTTCAAAAGCATAGTAGTATATCTGATTGTTTGGAATTTCAGACCCTCAGTCTCCTTTGGAACCTATGTTAGCAATTTTTATGTTTTACTTTGCTTCAGCAGCAAGGATCTGTTACAAAAATTGTCCGCTAGTTGGCATAAAATATTTTATATTCGTGGAATTTATAACTTGACAACAAGGGAAAAAAACAGTTATGGGGGAAAAATATCCATAAGCTACACTTTGATGGCTTCTTTAAAAGGGAACTATTAGATATGTGGGAAGGAGTCTGATTTACTTCAGCAGTATAAAACACTTTTTACTGCTCTGCAAAAGGGTACTTTGATAGGTTTATTAAGTTGGTGAAGCATTAAGATGTTTACTTTTTTCTGAAATCTCAAAAAAGTGAGTGTTTTGAAATTTTCTTAAGCAAAGGACTTTTCAGAAGTGTTACATGGCATCAGAAAAAAAAGAAAAAAATCCCAAAAGGAGAAAAATAATCTAGTTAAACTTTTTATTTTGTTTATGTCAGTAATCCTTTTACCAGAGATGATCAAATAGGGACCTTAAAATGTGCCAAAGAATCAAGACAACAATATATACATTAATAACAACATTTTGAGATGATGAATCCTGATGGATGCAGATGCTGTTAGCTGGTCAAAGAGCTAGGACAACCCTATTAGAACAGCTACAGACAAAACTATTCCCATCAGAGGAAGAAAAACAAAATCTGTAAATATGTTTAACACAAATGCATGTGTACAATATGATCCTGACTGTTTGCCACTGATGGAAGGGGGAAGGGAAGGGAGGGTGGAAGGAAATATGAAAAGCTTTCATAATATGCATTTGGAAAAATAAAATATCAAAATAATAAAAAGTAAAGTGTGTCCAGACTTCTAGTGATTGAAATCTTGATCAAAATTCAATTTTGTTTATATTACTACTCTCATTCATGGTCTAGTCCTGAAAATTTGGTGATGAAGCTAATTAAGAATGACAGTCAAGAGTAAACTAGATTTGAATTCCATTAATTAGCTTATAACTGTGGAAAATTTTAACATTTCTGAGACTCTGTTTCCACTTCAATAAAATACGCATTTACTTTCTATTTACTCAAACTGTGTGAAGTTTAACAATAATAACTATCATTTAAAAAGTAATTTAAAGGGACTGAAATCTTTTTACAAATATTTAGCTTTATCCATGCAGCAAGCCTTTTCAGGTTGTCAATATTATCCTTATTTTTTAAGATGAGTAGAGGCAGATGCAAGTCACATGACTTGCTCTATATTGTCTAGTAGTTAAGTGTACGAGGCCATATTTATTCTGAAGTCTTTCTGACTCCATTCTATTGTTCTTTGCACTAGCATCTAGCTACCTTATCAGATACATAAGGCTGTATGTAAAATTTAAAACCCTCTACTATTTTCTGGCTAAAATTCTAAAATTCCCTTGTCTCTCTTCAGGTGATCTTTATCTGACATGCTTTCAAATCCTATCTCTGTTATTTCCTTTATTCAATTGAACCGTTTTCTTTTTTCTTTTTTTTTTCAGTATATAAAAATAATGATGATCTCAGCTGAGACAGGTAGATAGCGTAGAGAATAGAAGACTTAGTTTAGACTCAGGAAAACCTGAGTTTAAATCTTGCCACAGATAATAATTGTTTGACATTAGTCAAATCACTTTATCTCTGTTTGCCTCAATTTGCACAAATATAAAGCAGAAAAATAATAATAAGCCTACCTTCAGGGTTATTTTGAAGATCAAATGAAATAATATTTATAAAACATCTGGCATATAATAAATACTAGATTAATACATTTTCTCTTCTATTCCCTCCATTATATCGAGGTGAATGTTTCAAATAGTCTTTCCATACCTGAATACTCTATGTAATTCTTATTCATTATGTCTTAGAACTTTCATGGAAAGTTAATCACATACTAGTAGTACCAGACAGAAGCCAACAAAATATGAATTTAATTCTGACCTCAGAGGCTTGTTAGTCCAATGGATAGGTCACTGTCTATATTATTGCCATACCCATTCATAGCCCATTCTATTATTTCTTGCCTGGGTTATATAACAGACCATCTCTTTTTACAGGAACATGTTTTATAAATGATATTTTAAAGCCAAATTGTGTATTGGTAACATTTTTAGTTAATTTGTGATCAGCATGCATCTTTCCTTTTCTTTGTCAAATGTGAGGTCCTCTCACATGAAGTCATGATATTTTATTCCATAGACAGCTTAGGTCCATACACTTCAGCCCACTTTATACCTATTTAATTCTGTAGAAAGAAATTATGTTACATATATATGCATAAGTATGTGGATGAATTATGAAAAAACTTTCATAATATGTAATTGGAAAAATAAACAAAATTAATAATTGTGAAAATAAATGAATTAAAATTTAAAATAGGTGGTAGAGTGGAGAGTGTGCCAGACCTAAAGCCAAGAAAATGTGAATTTAATTCTGACCTCAGAGGCTTGTTAGGCCAATATATAGGAAACTGCTCTTACTTTGAAATAAAATAAGTCCTTCAAAATTTTCTTGATTATATTGGTTTGTTAAATTCATTTTGTGTCAGATCATATTGTCTTTCCATTTTCTTTTTTCTTTTTGGTTTCCTTTTTTTCCTATTCCAGACAAGATATTTTTCAACCAACATCTTCCTTTTTCTCCTCTTTCTCTCCATGGCAGTAAACAATTGTACAATTGTAAATGTATAATCCTGCTTAATATGTTTCCATAGACATATGTGAAAGAAGACAGAACTAAGGGAGGAAATCATGAGAAAGAAAGAAAAAAAGGCTTTTTATTTCCCTGCAACCTATCTTCTCCTTGTTTGTACTTTTCTTTCCCCTTTCCCCCTTTACTTCCTCACCATTACTTTGCTTTTGTTTAGTGCTAAACTCACATCTTCTTTTCTCCTTTTCCCTCCTACTTCCCTGTAGGATAGGATAAATTTATAAACCCAATTAAGAATGCATATTATTCCTTTTTTGAACCAAGTTTGTTGAGAGTGAGATTTATTCAGTGTTTACATTCTCCCTTCTTTACCTCTATAATTGGTACTTTGTGTTTTTTGATACAGTTACATATCCCCAATGTCTCCAACTTTTCCTCTGAGTATAAGCCTTTTTAGAATGTTTTTTTTATTTGTTTTTTTTGCAAGGCAATGGGGTTAAGTGACTTGTCTAAGGTTTCACAGAGACCACATTTGAACTCAGGTGCTCCTGACTCCAGGGCCTGACACCACAGCATCACCTAGTGCCCCTATGCCCATTTTGTACCTTCATCCTCTCAACTATCCTGATAAAAGTATAATTATCAAGAGTGATAAACTGTATCACCATCATGAACCATTTGTTACTATAACCTCCATTCAAGTATGCTCTCTTCAATTTTTCCATTAGAAATATAACCATCATGAAATAAATTTCTATTACTTCATGATAATTTAATTCCCATACCCTCTGTCCCACCCTACCTCCAATTGTTCCACTAGAAATGCCTCATTCAAGTATATATCATCATGTCATGATTAATTCATATGCACACCCTTTAACTGATTCTGTTCATTTCAATTGTCCAAAGAGAAATACAGGTATTGTCCTTCCATTTAGTTTTACTGACTAACATTTTTTCTTTTTCCATTTTCCTCTTTACATAGTTTGTGAGCCTTATATTTGAAGATCAGATTCCCTGTTCATTTTTCTTGCCTTTTTTATCAGGTATATGTGAAAGTCCACTACTTTATTGAAAATCCATTTTCCCCCTAAAAAGTATGCTGAATTTTTGCAGGGAAGTTGTAATCCAATCAACTTTGCCTTCTGAAATATCATATTGGAGACCTTTAATACTGAAACAAAGTCCCACATAAGGCTAACTGTGGCTCTTTGGTATGCAAATTGCTTCTTATTGCAGCATGCAGTATTTTTTCTTTTATTTAGGAAATCTGAAATTTGGCTATAATATTCCTAGGAGTTTTTATTTTGGGATCTCTTTTTGGAAGTGATTAATGAATTCTTTCTTTAATTGTTATTTTATTTTTCCAATTATTATTATAAAAGTTTTTTCAACATTTATCCATATGCATATGTATTTTTTAAGTTATGAAATTCAAAAAAACTCAGGAATTATTTTATTTTCAAAGTTCTAGGATATTTCATGAAACCTTCCTGCATGATATTTTCTAGGATTTTTTTTTCTCATCCTGGCTTTCAGGCAGAACAATATTTCATAAATTATCTCTCCTAGATTCATTTTCCAAATCAGTCATTTTTCCTAAGAGATGGTATAAAATGTTTTCAGTCTTTTCTTTTCTTTAGAGAAATCTTAGAATCTCAGAATCAATACTTTCCATTTGTCCAGTTCTAATTTAGGATTTATTTTCTAACTTTTGTGTTTCCTTTTCCAATTCATCAATTTTTCTTTCTGTAGAGTTCATTTGTTTTGCCATTAGGCCATTATTACTTTTAAAGGAATTGGTTTATTCAGTCAATTATTGATATTTCTCCTGTATTGTTAGGTTTCTGCTAACTAGCTTATCCTTTACCCAGACAAATGCTAAAGAGATTGGAGACAAAGATGGAAAGTTCTCTGAAAATTGTATTCAACCCTCAGCAAGAGTTTAAATACCTTGTTTCACTCCCAGTCCCAAGAAATTGTCTAATTACAAGTCAAACAATGCCAAGTGTTTGTGGACAACAGGTGTTAAAAGTTTACTTAGTACTCCAACACACAACAGTCTCTTACAAATCCCCCTTTTTTGTTTTTGAGATGAATTTCCTGTAAGCCATTGACAAGAGGGTGGATTATTTTCAAACTCAGCAATGATCAGGAGGGAGATCTTATATTGAAGCTTTATCAATTTCACTTGCTATTTTCCCTCAAATCAATTAAACTCAAAGCTCAAATCAAAAAAGAGTTATATTTAACATAAGTAACTCTTTGCCAATTATATCAATTTAACATCAAAGCAGATCAGATACTACACATATTTCTTTCCCAGAAGAAATCAGTAAATTATATGATTCAATATTCTCAAAATCCTAGAAATTTCGACAGGCACAAACAAGAGACACAACTCTTTTGAAACACATTTACCAATGAAATTAATACCCCAGCCAGTACCAGACCTCAGAATATAGAAACATTTTCCCACCTCTCCAGGCCAGTAGAGACTTATGAAAATGTCCTATTGATGATTAAATACACATATACACACATAATGCACCAATTAAGACCGGTCAAAAAATAGCTTTTTCATATTCATGAAAATCTTGAAATAGCCAATCAAAGAAACTGAATGCATTTTTGAGCAACTTCACAAAACTCAAAGTCAGCTATTCTATTACAGAAATATTATCCATAAGCACAAGCTACATTCAAAAGATAAAATCTAAATTTCTCAGTCCCAGAAAAAAAGTCTTCTCCTTTTTTCTTAACTAATTGAGCATGAAGCTTCCCAATATAACCTAAGAAAGATGTGACTATAGCCCAATCTGCCCCCTCCTCCCCAAACCAGCAAGAAGGCACGGGGTTTCCTTGATTTATAAAATAAGTTTTTTGGGGAGTCTTGCCCTTCCTGCAGTGAAGCATGCATACCTTCTGAAGGATAGGTTAGAGTTTCAAAGTTCTAAAAAGGAAGATTTCCTGCTCTCCATCCCCCCTCCTTCTGCAGAGGGTGGAGGCAGCAGAGAATGAAAGAGAGCATTTGAAATTACTTGAGCTGCTAACAACAGTACAATTTAGAGTTGTTGCATTTCTGAATAGTAGCCAGCACCATTACAAACTGTACAATAGCATGTGACATTTTTTGCTCTCAGCACAGGAAGAGCAATTAGTGTGCACTTCATGGCTTTTTGGTTCTGGAACAAGAGTCATGGCATGCTTGGTCATCAGCTAAAGAGTGGAATTCATTGTGATTTCAGCAGTGGAATTCGTTGTGGGCATCAGAATGGACTTCATGGTTGGTGGCACCAACCAGAAGTCTCTGAAGTTGGCCGTAGGTTTAGGGGTTTAGGTTGCACTTAGCACAGTCAGGCAGGTAGTAGAAGCTGAAAGAAATGGACAGCGGGTCTCCCACATCCTATTTCTGGCACTGGTGCTCAGGCAACAAAATGCTGCTGAAGAAGAAGCTCTTTTCCACTGCTTAATCTTCTTTTCTCCATTTCAAAGGTTGACAAGAAATTTCTGTTTCCTGTCAAACCCCCCCCCCCCCCAATGCCTACTAGATTGGTATAGGCAACTTCTTTAGGCCAAACTTGTGACCAGTTCTGTATGGGGAATACAAGCCAATCTGCCCCAGTATCAGTCAAGCCTAGGAAAGCAATCTCTTCTACTTGGATAACACAAAGAGGTTTTTCTGAAGAAATTGTAGTTGTAAACATAATTTCATTGTGGTTTCTCGGTTTTGGCCCCTTTTTCAACTCACTTTTCATCCTATTTATACCAGATCTTGAGAAAACATATGAGCTATGCATTGGTTCTCATTTATGTAACTATCACCATCATTAGCATTTACTATTGCAATAGAGAAAATTGCCCCACTCACATGCTTTACTAAAGGTATAATGTGAGTGTACTCTGATTGTAAATACCTTATCCATTAACCATAAAGGGTGAATAGGTACTTCAGTAGAAGCATGTGGAGGTGCCCTAAATTTCCCAGCACTTTTACCATTAATAGTTTGGTATGGCTCGGTTTGCTGCCAAAGTTTCATACTGGTTTTTCCATTCCATTCTCTTGCTGGTCCTGAACTGTCATATCCCAAGATTGTTTTTGAGGGACCCCTGGGGGAGGACCCTTTTCTCCATTTAAATTTCTTTGTCTATATTCTAATGTCCAGTGTCCTCCCTTTTTACACTTTAGACATGGAGTTTGAGGATGATATATCCTGACCGTTCTGAGTTTAGATCCTTGGACACTCCAACAATCTTTCTTTAAATGTCCAGGTTTTCCACAAACAAAGCAAGTCTGTTTCTTTTTATTTCTGATGTGTATATTAGCAAGTACCTCTGCTATTAATTCTGTATGATCCACCTGAGACCCTATTCTGCCACATCTTTGAATCATTTCATCAATGGTGGCACCCCTTCTTAAGCCAATCATTGCTTTCTGACAATCACATAGGTAGTAAACAGTAACCCAGGATTCAGATTCGAGTGATTCTGAATACAGAACTCTGGTCACTGTACGATGTTGCATCTTTTATATGATATTAATATAGGAGCAATGATTTATTGACATATGAATGAAACCTTGTAGGCCAGAAGACCCTTTGAAGACACGAATGTGTACCCTTATTATGAAAAAAATAGCAAATAAACAAAAAAGATGTGACAATCAATTGTTGGCATGTAGCTATGTAAGCTATGCAGGATGCAAAGAAATATGTTTGAACCTCAGTTAAGAGATCAAAAGAGGTAATTTCATTGATATTGGAGAAGGATAGAGAATGAGATAGGACAGAGTTTAAACAATTATCAATAACATTTATAGACAAATTATAGGCTGTAGTTGTACTTTTTTCTTTATTTCTTGAGAGATAGATTTTTTTACAGGGGTCTTAAAGTTAAATTCTTAGTGTTTGTGACTTCAGACTAGCAAATTGTGTGACCCTGAACAATTTATTAAACCTTTGCTTCATTTTTTTCTAAACTATAAAACTGAGATATTAACAACTTATTTTCTGATTGCTGTGAGGATCAACTGAGAAAATATTTTAAGAACTTCATCATACTATCTAGCATATAATAGATATTTAATAAATTCTAGTTAATATAATACAAGCCTTGATTTGCTTTTATTTTTTGATTGTCTAAACTTTAGAAATAGGAAGAAAAAGTCATGGGTGAAATTTAAACTGATAAAAACATGGTGAATATATAACTAAAATAGTTCTGACTGAGACTCACATGAGAAAAATTGATAGTGATGTCATCTATGAAAAGCAAATTTGAAATGGGAACTGGGCCAATTCTATTGTAAAGAGCAAAGGATAACACATAGCCAAGTGTTGTATTGGTATTAAAAAAATGTACCAAATCCCTACAGGAAGCTTTCCAGAATTAACACTAGAACCTATGGAATACTAACATCAAACAACAATTTATAGGATGATATGTGAATATTTTATAATAACTCACGTTATAATAACCCATATGAACAAGAGTATGAATTTATTAAGTACTAAAATATATATGGTGATAAATGTTCCTTGTATTTTATACATTACCAATTTTTCACCCTGAGAAGCAAGGATGATTTTGAAAAGCATTCAAATTTCCTTCCTGGCCATATTTAAATAAATAATATTAATTTGTAGACTAAAACCATTCTTAATGCCATTCCTTTGTATCTCTGGTGGGAGGGGATCCAAATTAAAGGAAAAATATCTAAGTATGATTCTTTCTTAAATCCTTAACAATCCTGAAATGTATAAAGCATCAAAGGAAATGTGACAAAATAAAATGATGATTGCTTCATTTGGTTCTAAATGACTTTGAACATCTTTCATATTGCCAGTGATATAAAAAAAAACACCCACAGAGATTCTGAGAATTTCACTTTGATATGTGTACTATGCATTTCCTCAAATCTCATTATATTTGGATTCAGGAAAGAGTTTGGAAATAACCTTTTGGCTGGTTTCCCACTATCATTTATGAGAAAGCTCAAGGACTAAACCTGTTCCTATAATGCATTTCTAATTCTTGCTTATCCCTCCCCTCCTCCATTATCTGCAAATCCCTGGAGATAGTAGCCATCCTAATATAGAATTCTGAAGGCAGGAAATTATGTGGCCCAGTTTGCCAACTAGAGAAATTTAACGGGGTGAGGAGAGGGAGAAGGACAGCAGCATATGGAAATTCATATATATATTCCTGGGCTATATCCTAGCTACTCATTTTGCTGTCTTCGGAGTCACAGAGACTTAAAAGAACTGAAGATATTCCATTCATTTCTCCACTTCTTTCCTCCACAAATGAACTTCCAGAGCCCTGCTATTGATCAATTTTTAGGGTTTTTAAGAATCCATGGATTCCTTTAGATTAGGGAGGGTCTCTAATTGCAGCATGCTAATCACATGCTCTCATTAATTATGGTTCAAACCCTTGCTTATGGAAGCATTTTCCTCAGTATACCAAATCAAAGTAGACAATCAACTATTATCATTCCCATCTTACAGTTTGGAAAATGAGTATTAATTGTTACATGTAGAATTTGAACACAAATCTCTCTAAATCTAAAAGTTCATACTTTTTTATTCCTTCTTTTGTAACTTTATCCTCCATAGGCTGAACTCTGTAGTTTCTCGTCATATTTTTTTTTTCATTCGCCCACCTCCAATTCCCTTTTCAGTTTTCTTTGATGTGTTACTTTTCTCCATTGGAATCCCAATTCCTTGATATTTGATTCTACCTTCCTTTCTACTTAGACTTGTATTCTCAAAGAGGAATGCTGCAACTGGCATATAGTAAGCATTTAACAAATGTTTGTTGACTGAATGCCTATATGACAGGTAAATTATAGTTAAGTTCCTGTGTTCAAGGGCAGGGACTTTATGAGCTTTCTGTTGTGTACCTTGGTGAGAGAAGGATCTTGGTGTGTTGAATTTAACTGAATGTACTAAGGCTAGAAATTAAAGTACATCTTTGCATTTTCATTATCCTAAACAAAGACAAATCTCTTATTGAAATGAAATATTCAGTAATTAAAATATGATTTGAAGAAGGGTTATAATTTATTATTTTTTCTTGGTGCCAACATTAGTTAATATCTATTTCTTGACAGATATATATATATATATATATATATATATATATAAACACATACATATTCATATACATATTTATTTTTTCTTAACTGTATATATATATGAAATTGGAAGACATATATGTTTTCCAGTTGCATATCCTAATACATATCTATAATGAAAAATAAACAATCAAAAATGACCAATAGAGTTTACCAAAATGTTTAACCAACAATTCTCTCTTTTGTACCATTCATATTTATTGCAAATCAATGAAATCACAGGAAAAAAACTTCTTGCTACATGTGAGTAATTGTCTAGAATACATAATCAATAACTACTTATCAGACAATTAACCAAGTTTAACTGCCTTAGTCCCATATGTAAATGATTTTATGTTGCTCAGAAGTATAGGAACCATGTACAGTATATATCTAAATCAACATTTTCAGGCTTCATTTGCTTCCATGATTTATTTATTCCAGCATTTCACAAGAATATTCTATACTTACTTTATCAAAGAGATATATACCATTGTACCTACATACAAAACTCATATAAATGTTTATGGAAGACAATTGCTCACATTTATATTTTAATATGGTTAATTACCCATAATTCATCTAATTCATACACACACAAACATACACTCACATACACACAAATTGAATAATATCTATAAAAATAAAGTCAGTTCAGAAATTTTTATGTGAAAATTTAAATATAAATAAATTATATATTATAAAAATGATTGAAATCTTTTCTCCTAGTCCATGGATATTTTGAAATACAATATATCATTTATTTCCAAAGAGAACCAGGAAAAGATTAAATTTATATGTTTAGCACCTTAGAGACTTTTCTTTTTTTTCCCCCTCTTGTAATTTTTATGAGATTTCTTCTCTGTTGAAAGTTAAGCTCTCTGGTTTTATGCTATGGTTGCAGAAATATTAACTATGTGACTGTAGGTAAGTCACCTACCTTGATAGTGAGGTTTTATATCTTTAAATTGGGAATAAAACATATAGATTGTTTATGCCTCAAATAAGAAAATATATTTTGTAAATCATTGGATACTATATAAATAAATTATTATCATTATTATTATTTAGGGACTGTGCTACCACTATTGATTTCTCTATGAGTCTAGGCTAATATATGCTATATAGGCAGGAGCAAGATATTATACATTTTCTAGAACCTTTCTTTCGTGACAGCTGCCTTAAACCAGAGAAAATGACTTTGTTTCAAGTATTAATTTCTATTGTCAAGTCAAACAGTATTTATTAAGTGCTTGTTATGTGCCAAAGACTGTGATAAAAGTTCTAGATATATAAAGAAACCCCTCCCAAATAAAAGACCCTTCTCTCATGAAGTTCACAATTCAATTCCTTTTTATGCCACTGTCACAAATTAATTGAGGCTCCTGAAAGGCTGATACTAGTACAAAGTGCTTTTATATGTTCTTGGATTTTCATTTATTTGTTTTTGGTAGGAGGTATAGGACTACACCTTTGATATCATCTTTCTATGAATTCGCTTGTAAATTACTTTCTTAGTGCCTTGCTTATTGAATTAAGAGATTAAGTAATTTATCCATGACTTCGGTGGTATCATTTGAACAGTCTTCTTCCTGGCTACCAGAACAGTGCTGTGTCCACAATGTCCCTACAAGCTCTCTCCATTTATCTTTCCTATGAAAAAAAGGAGAGATCAAAAATATGTATTAGAAAAATCATATCTAAATGAAGATTAGAGAATGTGGAATACATTTTTACATTTATCCAGAGGTTAGTTTAGTTACCTATATCTGAGGCAAAGATTCTTAAAGAATACTTCTTTTATCTCTTATGAGGACTATTTGGGAGTAGGAGTAGATCACAGAATGGAATATTTAATAAAAACTAATTTGAATTTAAATTTGCTTTACTTAGTTCAATGTAGCACTGATAAAAGAAATTTTAGATCATATCTTGGTACATGTTTTTTTTCCATAGTAACACAGAAAATAGAACATGTTTAAGCAGTATACACATTGGTTATATAATTTTTTTTCCTTCAGTAAGTTGGTATACTAAGTACAAACTGTTCTTATGCCTTGTGACATATTGAAAGAACTGTCAGAGACTGGTAACTACAAGAAAAGAAAAAGTTTATATTTAGCAGATGACAGGCAGAAAAATCATGGTGAGGTCCTCCTGTTCAGTTCTCAGGAACAAAAGGAACAGGGGTAGCAATATGCAAGCATTCAGGTGGAGAAGGCAATAAAGGACTTATATGAAGAAAAGTCTCTAAATGAATAAAAAAAGAAAGCTAGTTGAACAATCTATCAGACTGAGAAGTTTGTGTACAAAGTGTCACAAATGCTGCACATTGGATTTAGAAGGAGAGATAAAAGGAGCATTCTGAGGATGGACTATACCTGATGAAAAGTCAGATCAAACTGTCCAGTCCAGTGAACACATAACACAATTACAAAGGATGATAGCAAGTTGAACAAAGGGAGAAGAAAGCTGAAGATGAGCTTAAAAAATAATAGCAAGCTTTGATGTGCTATTCATCCCAATATGAGGGGCAAGGGTCACAGTAAGAGGAGTCTTGCAAAATGGACAAGACAGTTCTTTACATGGAATTATTACCATGTGTGAATTGTTATACCATTACAAGTTCATTGTATAAACTGAACTGAAGGGAAAAAAAAGTTAAACAAAAAAAATACATTGTTGTATGCTTAATTTTTGCACCATCTCTCTGAGATTACTTCCAAATTATCCTATTTATCTTGTTTGTATAAAGTTTCTTGGATTTGACTGTGGCCTCATTTTGAGAGGGGATGTTTTTATCTTTTTAATTATTTTAGGTTTTAATTTTGTTTTTTCCTTTCTTTGTATCACCATCATTTGCCATAGTGTTTGACATATAGTAGGTTATTAATAAACATTTATTAGTTTGACTCCTTTGATTTCCATTTTCAGTGTTCTGTTGGTAAATGTTTAACAATTGACTCACTAAAAATATGATATACTTTTAAGTTTAATTAACATTATTAATATTTTTCCAACTCTTTCATAAGTTTAGACCATCAACAAAGCAACAAATGAAACTTTGATTTATAAATTTTAACAATCTCCAATGTATAAAAGTTCAGAGACAATTTAACAATCAGATCTCACCACTTGGGACTGTCTCCAGTAGTCTCTTGGTGATGTTGAAGAATTCTATTATAAACTGAGCTAAATGGTTACTCAGTTTCATTGCAATTCACTTTTTGAAGTTATTCCAATTCTTTAAGAAATTTTGATAATCATTCATAAGACAAAAGGAAATAGACATACTAATGAAAGAGATAAGACTAGTTTTTGCAGAACTGAAAATACATTTCAGCATTAGACTTGAAGAATCTTTTTAATTTCTTACTTTTGTTGCATAAAAACAGTTTCTACAGAATCAAATTGTACATAGCAATTATATGCAAAAAAATCTTAATCACAATATTTATAATTAATATCTCAAAGACATAGCAGAGTTAAATATCACCACTGTGCCAAAGTCTTAGAAAATTTGAATCAAGTCGCTGTTGGTGTTCCAAGTTTCATTTCTAAGCTATGTTGTCTCATTGCAGAGATTTTTTCCCCTTCCTTTCCCTGTTCATTACAGCATGTTTAATAGATGACTTTAGAATGTATCCACAAAAGCAATTTCAGAGCTAAAATTTCAATTGACCTCCAGAAATGCATTCATAAATGGAAGTCAAGTGGATTGCATAGTTTGTCGCATAACTAAGGAGAGATACATAAAAATGATTCTTGGCAAATATAAAAAGTTCCAAAACTGTCTTTGATAATGTATTATACACAAAAATTTAACCATTTTGGTTTGTGTAATCCTAATGAGAGAAAAATATATAACAAGAAGAAAAATTCAGTTTCCTAAAACATTTTATAAAGGTGTTTCGGGGAAGAGGAGAAGTCTCTGTGAAAATATCTATTTATCTATAAGGATTATAGTCAAGACACTTTCTTCCCTTCATCCTTCAAGGTTCCCTGTCTGATTGGGACTCTCTATTGGGACATCTTTACAAACAAACTCATTAAATGAAATTCTCTAAGAGCACTTGTAACTCCCTTTCCTTACCCCCACCATGCTCTTGTCCAGCACACGTCTAGTTGAGAAGATATTTCAAGATAAGTTTAGCCTAATATTTCAGCAGATTTAATATCCCACTAGCCCAGATCTTTCCTCTGCTGAAACAGATCATGATCAATCAGCATGTTTTCATCCTTCATCCTTTGCCATATGTCATAACATAGTTTCTCAGTAAAAAATATATTCAGTGCATTGGAGTTCTCCATTTGTGTCTGTCCTAATTTTTTTTTTTGTATCAATTTAAGTTTAAATCTGTCCCTTTTTTTGGTTGCTCTAATTCCATGACTCGCTCTTCCTCTTAATTTCTAATATCTTCCTGACTGTGTGACATCTGGGGGTGGCCATTACCAAGTAAGAGAATACCTTTCCAATAGGAACTGATTTTTTGGTTTCAGTTGAACAACATTTATAGATGTATCAATGCAGGATGGATAGCAAGCCTATACTTGAGAGAAGCATAAAATCCTCAGAGAATACATGAAGGTTCTCTGACTTTGTCAATAAGCAAATTTAATATCCACTGTAGATCAAAAAACAGCTGAGTCTGATCCTACACATACTGAAGATAACTGGTGCTACATATAAAATTATTTCAATATATTTCAATGGTCAAGCTTCTAAATATTACTAGTAGTATAATGTACATAAAAACAAGTTGTATTCATTCCCCAATATAATTTTTTTAAGAAACATAGAAGTCAACAACTATCAGACAAATCGCTCCTTTATCAATATTTGGATGGAGTTGAGGACTTTATATAAAATATTGATATATATTTAATATATTAAAGTTAACATATGTTTTATTTGATCTCAGAGCAACTCTACAGTAGATATTATTTTCTTCTTTTTATGTAGGAAGAAACTGAGTTATCTGCCTATAGTCAAATTAAAAAAATAATTAAAAAAAATAAAACTTATGAGTGTAATTCAAATTCATATCTTGTCTAACTTCAATTCCAAGCTTTTTTATTGTTTTCCCCCACCCCCTACTATACCATGCTTTCTCTCATATTAATAATATTTTCTTCTAAAGGTGGTTATAACAATGTATATATACATTTCTTGTGGTGTAATAATTCTTGAATGTGAAATGAAACAGGGGAGGGAGATTAAATCTTTCTTCTGGGTTTTTTTAGCATTTTATAAGATACCACAATAAAACTCAGGATATTATTCTCATTATTACAGATCTTTGTTACATTTCCTGAAGATTCTTTAGGCCACTGATATGCAAGACCTCACAGTTAACATTCTGCAGGCTGTTAATGTGCCTTGTGGACCATTAACCAGTTTTGTTCTTTAATAAGTGTTTAAATAAGTTCCATTCCTAACAGTCATACAGTATGACCAGAAGAGTATTGATGTTAAAAAAAAATTGATCATATTCATAGGGTTCAAGAATAGAATTTAGGATTCCATTTTTAAAAGAAAATCAGTATAATAGGAATTGGAAAATCTTAAGAAATAGATTCCTAAGATAGAAGGGAAGCAATTCTGATGAGGAAAAAAAGCAGGAATATTTGGAAGATACCAAAAAAGGAACTCCATGGTTTTCAACTGTTAAGTCCAGAAAAAGAAACCAAAGATAGGAAATAAAGTATGGTTACAATACAAACCAAGAAAAACAATATCATAACCATTGAGGCTTAGCATGAGAAGGCAAAGTACAATAAAAACAAGTTTTAAGTTTTATTAGGGAAAAGAGATGAGACTGCTGCTTGAGGCATATGGGAGCAATGCTACCTTATAGACAACCTACAGACCTGATAATTTCTCAATTTTCTTCTCTTTTCTTTCCCAAGAAGAATGACCTTAAGAAGTGAAAGAATAGAAGAAAAACAAAGGATTAGAAATTGAAATCTAATCTAAGGAAGGAGATACTGATTTCTTAGTTGTCCTTGAAAACTTCAAAAAGAACTAAAATCAAAGGCCTTGACAACTGGGATCCATTGACCCTAAAAATGTTCCACTGATAAATTTCAGGTGATCTATGATGTTACACAGGGGAACAAAAGATTGCACCTTGCACTGAAATTCATCATTTCCTTCCATAGGAAGCTAAGAAGTACAGAAGATAGAGTACTGGACTAAGAATTCAGAAGATTAAGTGAAATTTGACCTTAGACAGTTATTAGCAGTGTAATCCTGGAGAAAAGTCATACATACAGTTATAGTATTAATAGGAATAAAATATTCTGAGATAGGCTTCCCTAGACTGATAAAGAAATCCATAATCAAAAATAGTTACAGATTCCAGGATTAGGTGTGATTACAGAAGCACTATTATAACTATTTAATAAATCATGGAGAATGTGAGAATAGCAAACATTAGAATATTCAAAGAAAGGGAGAGAACAGATCCTACAAGTTATACAACAGTGAAGTTGGCTTTAAATCTTGGTGGAGATTGAATGAGAACAGGTATAGAATTGACTGGAGGCAAGGAGGTGAAAATGTGAACTGCTGAGAGGTTCAAATTTGAAAATAACTGTTTTGAGATGAAATATAAGGCGTGAGTGAGAGAGAGAAGCCTGATTATAGGACCCTAGTTTTCTCACCCATTTCCAAATCTCACCAGTTTTGTTTCCCTTTCTTTTTTTTTCTATCAAAAATTTTATTTTATTTTATTTTTTTACATTTATTTCTATTAAAGATATTATTTGAGTTTTACAATTTTCCCCCAATCTTGCTTCCCTCCCCCCTCCCCCCCCCCCCAGAAAGCACTCTGTCAGTATTTACTTTGTTTCCATGTTGTACCTTGATCCAAATTGGGTGTGATGAGAGAGAAATCATATCCTTAAAGAGAACAGAATTCTCAGAGGTAACAAGATCAGACAATAAGATATCTGTTTTTTTTCTAAATTAAAGGGAATAGTCCTTGTACTTTGTTCAAACTCCACAGCTCCTTATGTGGATACAGATGGTACTCTCCTTTGCAGACAGCCCAAAATTGTTCCCAATTGTTGCACTGATGGAATGAGCAAGTCCTTCAAGGTTGAACATCACTCCCATGTTGCTGTTAGGGTGTACAGTGTTTTTCAGGTTCTGCTCATCTCACTCAGCATCAATTCATGCAAATCCCTCTAGGTTTCCCTGAAATCCTGTCCCTCCTGGTTTCTAATAGAACAATAGTGTTCCATGACATACATATACCACAGTTTGCTAAGCCATTCCCCAAGTGAACGACATTTACTGGATTTCCAATTCTTTGCCACCACAAACAGAGCTGCTATAAATATTTTTGTACAAGTAATGTTTTTACCCTTTTTCTTCATCTCTTCAGGGTATAGACCCAGTAGTGGTATTGCTAGGTCAAAGTGTATGCACATTTTTGTTGCCCTTTGGGCATAGTTCCAAATAGCTCTCCAGAAGGGTTGGATGAGTTCACAGCTCCACCAACAGTGTAATAGTGTCCCAGATTTCCCACATCCCTTCCAACAATGATCATTATCCTTCCTGGTCATACTGGCTAATCTGAGAGGTGTGAGGTGGTACCTCAGAGAAGCTTTTATTTGCATTTCTCTAATAATTAATGATTTAGAGCATTTTTTCATATGGCTATGGATTGCTTTGATCTCCTCATCTGCAAATTTCCTTTGCATATTCTTTGACCATTTGTCAATTGGGAAATGACTTTTTCAATTAAAAATATGACTAAGTTCTCTGTATATTTTAGAAATGAGTCCTTTGTCAGAATCATTAGTTGTAAAGATTGTTTCCTAATTTACTGCATTTCTTTTGATCTTGATTACATTGGTTTTATCCGTGCAAAAGCTTTTTAATTTAACGTAATTGAAATCATCTAATTGGGTTTTGGTGATGTTCTCCAATTCTTCCTTAGTCATAAACTGTTCCCCTTTCCATAGTTCTGACAGGTAGACTAGTCCTTTATCTTCTAATTTGCTTATAGTATTGTTTTTTTATGTCTTTGTCCTGTAACCATTTGGATCTTATCTTGGTAAAGGATGTGAGGTGTTGGTCTAAGCTAAGTTTCCTTCATGCTAACTTCCAATTATCCCAGCAGTTTTTATCAAAGAGGGAGTTTTTATCCCAATGGCCAGACTCTTTGGGTTTATCAAACAGGAAATTACTATAATCCTCTCCTGCTTTTACACCTAGTCTATTCCACTGGTCCACCACTCTATTTCTTAGTAAATACCAAAGAGTTTTGATGACTGATGCTTAATAATATCATTTTAGATCAGGTCGTGCTAAGCCACCTTTGTTTGCACGTTTTTCATTAAGCTCCTGGCAATTCTTGACTTTTTATTTCTCCATATGAATTTATTTACAATTTTTTTCTAACTCATTAAAGGATTTTTTTTGGAATTTTGATTGGTAGGGCACTAAACAGATAGTTTTGTTTTGGTAGAATTGTCATTTTTATTATATTAGCTCTACCTATCCATGAGCAGTTGATATTTGCCCAGTTATTTAAATCTGATTTAATATGTGGGAGAAGTGTTTTATAATTGTTTTCAAAAAGATTCTGAGTCTGTCTTGGCAAATAGACTCCCAAATATTTTACACTGTCTGAGGTTACTTTGAATGGGATTTCTCTTTCTAGCTCTTCCTGCTGTTTCTTGCTAGACATATATAGAAAAGTTGAGGGTTTATGAGGGATTATTTTATAACCTGCAACTTTGCTAAAATTGCTAATTGTTTCCAGTAGCTTTTTACATGATTTCTTGGGATTCTCTAGGTAGACCATCATGTCATCTGTGAAGAGTGAAAGTTTTGTCTCTTCCTTCCCAATTCTAATTCCTTCAATTTCTTTTTCTTCTCTAATTGCTGATGCTAATATTTCTAATAAAATATTGAATAGCAGTGGTGATGATGGGCACCCTTGTTTCACCCCTGATCTTATTGGGAATGCCTCTAGCCTCTCCCCATTGAGTATAATGCTTGTTGATGGTTTCAGATAGATACTGCTAATTATTTTAAGCAACAGTCCATTTATTCCTACACTCTCTAGTGTTTTTAATAGGAATGGATGCTGTATTTTGTCAAAGGCTTTTTCAGCATCTATTGATATGATCATAAGATTTCTGATAGGTTTGTTGTTGATATAATTGAGTATATTAACAGTTTTCCTAATATTGAACCAATTCTGCTTTCCTGGAATAAATCCTACTTGATCATAATGTATTATCCTACTGATGACTTGTTGTAGTCATTTTGCTAAGATTTTATTTAGGATTTTTGCATCTATATTCATCAGAGAAATAGGTCTATAATTTTCTTTCTCTGTTTTAACTCTTCCTGGTTTAGGTAACAGTACCATATTGGTTTCATAGAAAGAGGCAGAGTTCCATCTTTCCCTATTTTTCCAAAGTGTTTATATAGGATTGGAACCAATTGTTCCTTAAATGTTTGGTAGAATTCACTTTTGAATCCATCAGGCCCTGGAAATTTTATTTTTTTTGTAGGGTGTTCAATAATGCCTTTGTTGAATTTTTTTCTGAGATAGGGTTGTTTAGGTATTTAATCTCTTCTTCATTCAACCTGGGCAACTTATAATTTTGTAAATATTCATCCATTACACTTAGATTATCAAATTTATTGGCATAGAGTTGGGCAAAATAATTTCGAATTATTACATTAATTTCCTCCTCATTGGTGGCAAGTTCACCTTTTTCATTTATAATACTAGCAATTTGGTTTTCTTCTTTCTTTTTTTAAATCAAATTGACCAGAGGTTTATCAATTTTATTATTTTTTTCATAATACCAAATTTTGGTTTTATCTATTAATTCAATAGATTTTTTACTTTCGGTTTTATTAATTTCTCCTTTAAATTTACAATTTCTAATTTGGTATTTGAGTGGGAATTTTTGATTTGTTCTTCGTCTAATTTTTTTTTAGTTGCATATTTAGTTCATTGATTTCCTCTTTTTCCAATTTATTCATATAAGCATTTAGAGCTATAATATATCTCCCGAGAGTTGCTTTGACTGAATCCCATAGGTTTTGGTATGTTGTTTCATTATTATCATTATGTAGGATAAAATGGTTAATTCTTTCTATAATTTCTTTTTTGGTCCACTCATTTTTTAAAATGAGGTTATTCAGTTTTCAATTTGTTCTGGGTTTATAGCTCCTTGGTCCAGTATTGCATATGACTTTTGTTGCATTGTGATCTGAGAAAGATTTATTCACTATTTCTGCCTTTCTGCAGTTGATCATTAGGTTTTTATGTCCTAGTACATAGTCATTTTTTTGTATAAGTTCCATGTACTGCAGAGAAAAACGTATATTCCTTTCTATCCCTGTTCAGTTTCCTCCGTAAGTCTACTGTATCTAATTTTTCTAACAATCTATTTACCTCCTTAACTTCTTTCTTGTTTATTTTATGATTTGATTTATCTAGATCTGAGAGTGGGAGGTTGAGGTCTCCCGCTAGTAGAGTTTTGCTGTCTATGTTTTCCTGTAGTTCTTTCAGCTTTTCCTCTAAGAATTTGGGTGCTGTCCCACTGGTGCATATATATTCAGTATTGAAATGACTTTATTGTGTATGGTACCTTTCAGGAGGATAAAGTTTCCTTCCTTATCTCTTTTAATGCTATCTATTTTTTGCTACGGTTTTGCCTGAGATAAGGTTTGCTACCCCTGCTTTTTTTTTTTTACTTCAGCTGAAGCAAAATATATTTTGCTCCAATCTTTTACCTTTACTCTATATGTATCTCTCTGCTTCAAATGAGTTTCTTGTAAGCAGCATATTGTAGGATTCTGGTTTTTAATCTACTCTGCTATTTGCTTACATTTTAAGGGAGATTTCATCCCATTCACATTCAAGGTTATGATTAATCATTCTTTATTGCCCTCTGTGCTATCTTCCCTCTGTTTGTATTTCCCCCCTTTCCCCCCTTTTATCCATATTCCCCAGTATTTTGTTTCTGAATACCACCCCTTTCAGTGTGTTTGCCCTCCTATATCACACCTTCCCCTTTCTTTCCCCTTTCCCTTTTTCCCTTTTCCCTTCCCCTTCCTTTTGTTATTTCCCCTTATTTCCCCCACTCCCCTTCGCTTTCTCCATCCGCCCCCTCCCCTTTACCCCTTTTAATACTTGAACGATTAGATGTTTTATAAGTTAACTGAGTATGTGTAGTTTGACTTTAAGCCAAGTCTGATGAGAAGAAGATTCAGGTGTTTCTCCTCTGCTCCCTTCTTCCCCTCCATTACCATAGGTTTTTTACCTCTTAGTGTAATGAAATTTGTCCCATTCAATACCCTCCCTCCTGCCATCTCTTTCCTGTCCCCCTTTTTAGTGAGGTAGTGTATTTTTTGAGAACATTCTATCCAAGTCATAGAAAATTCTGAGTGTCTGTCCATTCTAGTTCAGTATATTCTATTGAATAGAGTCAAAATTCCTGAGAGTTATTAGAGTCTTTCTCCCAAGTGGGGTTAAAGCCAGTTACATCCCATTAGATAACAGTTTCATGGATAGGTCTTGAATGTCCATCATTTCTGGCTAGCTATATTCTCTCTGTTAGAGTTACATTTCTCAGAATTTATGAGAGTCTTTCCCCCCCACCCAAGCTGGGATATAGCCAGTTTCAACTTACTGGATTGCATTTTTTTCCTTTTACCACTCTGCCTTTTTTTTTTACCTTTTCATGTGTCTCTTGAACCTCCTGTTTGATATCCAAATTTTCTGTTTAGCTCTGGTCTTTTCATCAGAAATTTTTGTAATTCTTCCATTTTGTTAAATGTCCATCTTTTTCCCTGGAAGAGAAGGCTCAGCTTTGCAGGAAAGCAGATTCTTGGGTGCATTCCAAGCTCCCATGCTCTTCAAAATATCTCGTTCCAGGCCCTTCAATCCCTTAAAGTTGATAGTCAGGTCCTGCGTGATACTTACTGTGGCTCCTTGATATTTAAATTGTTTCTTTCTGGCTGCGTGCAGGATTTTCTCTTTCATCTGATAGTTCTGGAGTTTGGCCACAACATTCCGTGGTGTTTTCATTTTAGGATCTTTTTCTGGTGGGGAGCGATGTACTCTTTCAATAACTACTTTGCCCTCTGATTCCGTGCTATCAGGGCAGTTTTCCATCACTAGATCCTGTAATATTAAGTCCAGGCTTTTTTTTCTCTTCAATGTTTTCAGGAAGTCCTATAATTTTCAGGTTGCCCCTCCTCGATCTATTCTTGAGGGCAATGGTTTTGTTGATGAGGCATTTTACATTTGCTTCTATTTTTTCTATTTTTTTGATTTAGTTTAACTGACTCTTGCTGTCTGATGGAGTCATTAGTTTCGGTAGACTCCATTCTTTTTTGGGGGGAAGGAGTTTGCTTCATTAACGTTTTGCAACTCCTTTTCCAATTGGTCAATTCTACTTTTTAAAGAGCTTTCCATTTGACCAATTGAGGTTTTGAGAGAATTAATTTCTTTTTGCATTTGCTCATCTGAGGATCTGAGAGATTTATTCTCCTTTTGTGTTTGTCCAATTGTATTTTCTAAGGTTTTGTTTTCTTGCTGCAAGGTATTAATTGTCTCTCCCAAATTTTTAAACTCCTTTCTTATTTCTTCAAGGAAGTCTTTCTCTGCTGGAGACGAGATTGTATTCTCCTCAGAGGTTCCAGGTCTCTCTGGGTTGGGGTCTTTCTCTTCCAGGAATTTTTCTATGGATCTACCTTTCCGCTGACCCTTGTTCATTATGCTAAGACCTTGAGTTGGGGGGGGGTTGGTTCACCTGGGCTTGGGATTGCCAAAGTCTTTACTGAGTGCAGTTTCTCTGGCTGGCCAGTAGGAGGTGCTGGTTGCTTTCTCTGGAGTGTCTGTGACCTTGGTTGAGAGGCCGTCTCCCTTTGCTTGAGGGAAGGAATTGGAGCTATTGAATTCTTTTGCCTTCAATCAATGGTGGGCTTTACCCTGGCCTGAGGTCATTCTTCAGCTGGGCTGGTTCTTTTGCTCACCCACCTGGGCCTGAGGCAGCAGTAGTTTGCAATTGTTTGTTTTGGAGGAGGCCTCAGTGCAATGGAGGCGTGGACTCAGAGTTTGTCAGACCCGAGGAGCCCAGGGATGGTGTCTGCAGCTCTCCTGCACCAGACCTCTCCCAGAAGCCCCTTCCCCAAGCTCCAGGGGGACAGCACCAACACCAGCACCTCTGCTTCCCCGCAGACCCAAGCCCCTTTCATCCAGCCCCACTGCTGGTCCAGCAGGTCCAGTTCTCGGGCCCTCAGACTCCTGGTTCCAATTCAGCTGTTAATCTGGCTGATCTGGGGCTGATCCTCTCTCTGTGCCCAGAATCACCCACCGATACTCAGCCAAGGCTGCTGTGGGAGACAAATCCTGAGGTAGATGTTCTTTCTCCTGGCTTTTCTTTCTGCCTTTTGTGGTTTGGATTTCTTTTAAGAGGTTTGTTTCATGTCATAGATGGGGAAGAGTTCAGGAGACTTTAGAATTGTGCCTGTCTTCTCTCCGCCATCTTGGCCAGAAGTCTAGTGTACCTTTGTTAAGAAAAAAATCCATGGACAAAAATTTCAATTCAGTCTGGCAAATCAAGTTTGTCATCTGTTTCAAGACCCACATCCTAGAGGTTAGCTCTGTCCCTCTCAACTGCATTCTCTAGGTTAAGGTGATAGGTGATAGGAAATTGGTCAAGGTAAGATGTAGTTGCTATTAACCCCTGGCTTTGTCCTTAGTTACTTATGTCCCAGCACTGAGCAAATGAGAGAAACGTCTATCAGTCTTTCTCTGTGTCGTTCTGTCTCCATGTATGTTTCTGCCTGCCTTTCTTTTAGTTTTTCTGTTGTCTGTGTCCTTCTGTCTCTGTCCATCTGTCTGTCTCTGAATCTCTCTGTGTCTCTATTTTCTGTCTCTGTCTCTGTCTCTCTTTCTCCCCCATCTCTCTCTCTCTGTCTCTGTTTCTGTTTGTCTGTCTCTGCCTTACTCTACATCTGTTTGTTGTCTCTCTTTTTGTCCTTGTCTCTTTCACTGTCAAATTTTCTCCATCTCTGCCTTTCACTGTGTCATTTCCTCTTCCTCTCTGTCTCTGGATTATGTTTTCTATCATTGTCTCTCTGTATCAAACTCCCCATCTCTATTTCTCTTTCTCCTTTTCCCCCTCTCTTTTTCTCTCCTCCCGCCTTTGTACCTCTGTGTTTGTGATTGATGTCTTTCTGTTTCTCCGTGCATGTCTATGTCTGTCTCACACTGGTTCCATCTCTGATTCTGATT
Source organism: Macrotis lagotis (assembly GCF_037893015.1). Lineage (NCBI taxonomy): Eukaryota > Metazoa > Chordata > Mammalia > Peramelemorphia > Peramelidae > Macrotis > Macrotis lagotis. Next base: position 142,073,089 of record NC_133660.1, on the reverse strand, counting down.
ATTTTTAATCTCTGCCTCTGCCTATCTCTGTCTTGCTTTGTCTCTTTCTTTCTCTATCTCTCTGTGTTTTTCTCTTTCTTTTTATCTCCATCTATGTCTCTGCCTCTGTCTTTGTCTCTGTCATTCTATCTCCCTGTCTCTCTCTCTCCTTGTCTTTGACTCTGTCTTTTTATTTCCATTTCTTCCTTTCTCTCTGGATCTCTGCATAAGCCTGTAACTTTATTTCTCTCTTTTTGTCTTTTTTCTATTTCTCCATCTCTTTTTTCTCTTTCTATGTCTTCCTTTGTCACTATGTCTATTTCTCTGCTCCTTATAATTTCTCTCTCTCCTTTCCCTTCTTTCATACTTTCTTTCCTTTCTCTCCTATAATTGCAGAAAATTGAGGTGCAGTGAAAATATAGGTTGTGGGGGGTTCTGTTAAAATTAGAAGATAAGCAAAGAGAAAGCAATAATTCAGCAGAGAAAATCATATTATAAAAGACCACCAGGATTTCAACAAGAATAGATCATACCAAACTAAACATATTCCTCTTTCTTTTAAACAAAATTATTCAGTAAGCAGATGGAAATAATGTTATAGATAGAATGTGCCTAAATTTTGAGTTTGAAATAATGTCTCTTCATGACCTTATGAAAAGATGGAGAGATATGGATTAAATGCTAAGAGATTTATATGGCTTCAAAACTGGTTAATTAACTACATCTATGTGGTTCAATATCAACTATTTAAAGCTCAGTAGAGTTTATTATATATATATATATTGTAAAAGCTAATTGAAACATTAAAATTACCAAAATGATTAATAATACTTCAATATCACTCTGCAAGAGTGACCCAGACATTGATATTTTGATCTTGTGCAGGACATCACTTATCATTTATTTAAACATGGACATAGACATCTTAAAATTTTAATTTTCAAATAACATAAAGTTGTAAGTAACACATAATATACTTGAAGATAGAGACAAGGTTCAAAAAGTTGTCATCAGGGAGGCTAGGTGGCACAGTGGATAGAGCACTGGCCCTGGAGTCAGGAGTACCTGAGTTCAAATCCTGCCTCAAACATTTAATTATTACCTAACTGTGTGGTCTTGGGCAAGCCATTTAACCCCACTGCCTTGCAAAAAAAAAAATCTAAAAAATAAATGAACAAAGAAATAAATAAGTAAATAAACAAAAATATCTCATCAGATTAGAATATGGGATAGTATTTTATGTAAAAAACCAATAGGAATAAATGTAAAGTCTTTTGGGGTTTGAAATATCAAATTTAGAAGTACAAGATAGTAAAATTCTGGATAGACAGTTTCTCTGAAAAGCATGCGGGGATTTAGATGGATTATAGTCACAACTAGATTTAGAAGTATGGCAGGTAACCTGATAGCAACTGAGGTTGCACTTAGAGAACTATAGCTCCTGGGAATTAGAAGGTAATAATTCCAATCCAGTCTGCTCTGGGCAGACCAAATTTGGTTCATTGTATCTGGTTCTGGGTGTCACAGTTTAAGAGTGACACTGATTAATGCTAAAGTAACCAGAACAGGATAATCAGATGATTACATATTCATGTTAGATGAGTCTCATTTGAAGGACATGAAGATACTGACCTTTAGAGAAGACTGCAGAGAAATATTACTATCTTCATGAATTTGAAGAGCTGTCATGAAGAAAAGGAATAATAATTTTTTCTAGTTAGTCCCAGAATTGTTCTAGACACAAATTGTATCTTCATAATTACAAAATGAAGATGACAGATTATTAATTTTAAATAAAGATAAAATTGTTGTGAAGGGAAACATGCTATAAATTGCCCCGTGTCACTTAATAAATATCATAACTTCAGTAACTTTTTGTATCACTAGGTTCCCTGCAGCTTTTGTAGTGATGTAACACTGAGAACATCATAGATGTTCTAGATTCATTGATATATTCACAAAAGAATTGTGCAATTATATTACAATACTTAGTTTGCCAAAGTAAAATTATTTTGATAAACTATTCAATGAGAACCATATCCCCAAAAAACCCTTTAAAATAGAAAAGTGGACAAAGTATAACGAAATGTTATACATGCTCTTGAAAAATGCTACATTTGGTAAAGGATAAAGTAGCCATTATCTTTAAAGAGCTGAGTCAGAGGGAAAGATCACTTTTATTTGCAAAGATTATACTGAGAAATCATTTTAACATGCTTGCTAGGACATTACCTGGAATACAAAAACACACAAGAGATGAGTCTATGTTTGAAAAAGGAAATATAGGTCAATATTTAGCTATTACTATAGTTTTGCCATTCAGAAATGGGAAAAGTTGCAGTTTCAAAATACTGAAAAGATAACTTTCAAAAGTACAATTTTAAAAATACATTTCCCTTTAACCCAAAGGAGGAAAAACCTACCACTTTTTAAAGATGAGTATTAGTGGTTTAACTGTAATATAATTCAATGTTAGGGACAGTATGGTATAGTGAAAAGAATGAAAAACTTGGCCAAAAGACCTGTGATAAAATCTCCTCTCTTACACTGATTGGCTTACTCAATTATCCTTTTGGGTGATAGTTAACTTTTATACTTTTGACACTTCTGCAAATATCAGTTATGATGAAACAAGTCACTAAAATTTATTTTTGAGGAATTTTGTAGCTAAATCTTCAAAACTAATTGATATGGTGAATGATGCTGGATCTAGGACTAGGAAGATCTGGAGTCAAATCTGATCTCGGACAATTACCAGTTTGTAACTTTAAGCAAAGCAGTAAACTTATGTCTACTCATCTGTAAACTGAAGATAATAGTAGTAGTACCTATCTCCCAAGGTTGTTGTGTGAATGCAATGAAATGTTTGTATTAGCTACTTCACAAGATTTCTTAGAATATTATTTCATTATTTTATCTATTGCAATATTAAAAATATTTTCAAGCATTATAAAAATATTATTTATGTAGATTTACAATATGAATTTGCATTTACTCTACCCAATTCCACAAATGTCACTTCTTTCTGAGATTAAAACATTTAGCTATCAAGTGTACTAAGGACAATCTTGACTCTGTGGTATAGTAGTCATGGATATTTAAACAGACTCATTTCCCCCACGTCAAGTCTGATTTATTCATAGTCCTAGCCTAGAATTAACAGAAAAATATTTTATTTTCATTTGCTCACTACATTTTAGGAAGGACAGTTACATGCAGAGAAGAATGAACGGGATGAGAGGACTACAAATTTCATAATATTAAGAGAATTTTATTTTGAAGAAACAAAGAATTTGAGGGACATGCTAGCCTTCTTCATTATATTTGATTGCCTTTCACATGGAAGAGAGATTTTACTTCACAAATTTTGGAGATAGAGGGGGGGAAAAGCTATAACTAATTGATTGAAGTTTGAGAGAAGCAGTTTATGTGCTATTCAAAAGGAAGAAGTTTCTAACAAACAGACCTGTTCAAAATTATAATAGGCTACCTTTCTTTCCATGCAACAGGTAATTATCAGATGCATACTATGTGTTAAGCATTGAACAAGGTACAAGTGCACAAAAATAGAAATGAGATAGTCTGACCTCAAAGAAATTATTTTTTGGGGAGTTACAACATGTCTTCTAATAAATAAATACAAATGTTTTTTTTTAAATTATGCAAATAATTTTAAGGGGATAAAATCATGTTGGGAGGATCACTTATAGAAGGTTTTACCTGTTCTATCTAAAAGAAAACTAGGGGTTCTAATAAGTCTCAGTGAAGTACTGAAACTAAATGATCATATCTTATCAAGGGGAAATGGCATTTTGATATAAGGAGACTAAGGCACCTTCCAACTCTGATTCTGTGACACTTCATAAGTTCTTATGTGAAAGGGCATGTTCTGAAGTTATTGCTCCCCAATTTCTTGAAAATATTTTTATTTTATGTTCATCATTTCATTTTGGAATACATGAAAAGACTTTGTGGTATGTGCCTTTCCTCTTCTGCATTCCAGCATTAAAGCATTAATTCAGTTGCTGTTAATAAAGATATTCAAGTACTTTCTGCTCCTTGCAGAACTTATTTCATATGCATTAATGTACTTCAGCAACTCTCAGAAAGAGAAATTGCATTTTTAAATAGACCAAGAAATGGAAAAAATAACTGAAGGTGCTTAGGTATTCAGCTAAAGTGTTATTCCTTGAGTGAGATCCTTATCTTCAGTTGATTTCCAAACAGAGACCTACTAAAAGAAGGCTATCTCCAGGTTAGACAGCAGAACATGCCTTTGCATTTAAAAGGAAGCTTAAAAAAGAAGACAATTAGCTCTTCATTTTCTTCAGATGTAATTCTATGAAAAGGTGAATTTTCTACTAAACAATTGAAATAAAAAGTCAAAAGCAGCAAAATTTTGGAGATGATTATATGTAGTGAAAGTAAAACACAAGCATTCAGAAATGACCTACAACAATCCATTTAAATAGAAATAAAAATTAAATAGAAAATAAAAATTAAAGAAGTGTGCATTTTAACACTGATTATATAAATATGTTTAATCATGCTGAAATATATTAATTATTGTGAGATTCAATTTACTTGGTACAAATGTGTAGCAAGGAACTTTGCTCATCCCCTTTGAATCTATAGGAAAAATATTAAATTATTCTCTGCTATCTAATTGTGGAAAATGTCTATCTGTATAACTTAAGTGCTAGATTTCTTTAAAAAAATAGCACATAGAATAGATTCCTGAAACATATACTACGACTTTCTCTTTTTTCCTTCCTCTCAATCTCGAGTAACATACTCCCCTCTGAAACTTCTAATTATTTCTCCTTCTTTATCAGTATCATCTACTATTTTTAAAGTTACATGAATATTTTGTATAGTAATAGTGAATATCAGTGTCCTGACTCAATAATTTGTTACTTGTAAATTATATCATAAAATAATTGCAATTTTTTTTTGCCTTCCATACATGCTTTGAAGTTTTCTGGCATTACGGGTCATTTGGTTGTTTCCAACGTTTGTTATGTTGTTTGGAGTTGTCAATAATTTAAAACCTCTATAGGATTCTCCATCAGTGCTGTCATCATGAATGAGCACACAAAAGCCATAATTTTGATAACAATAGTTATTTAATTAAAAATTTTAATTAATTAAAAACTGAGTAGGAATGTAAACAAGAAAATGAAACAAATAATAAACATCTACAAATCGGTTGCCAACCCCATATCTCCAGGTATTTGATTATCAAGGTGTCCTTTCATCATTTTGTGATAAAAGAAGACAAAGTTCAAAGTCACTAGTGGTAGAGTTTGAAGGCCAATTCCATCTTCCATCTTTTTGCACATTTATCTCCCTGTCAATGATAGGAAGCAGGCTAGAGCACTGCTAATATCTAAGAATTGGCTTTCCACTTGAGAATCATTACTATTACTTTGTTCCTCATAGCTTCCCAGTCCTTTTTCCTGTTTCATCTATATCCATATTCAATGCTCTCTGATTAATCAGTTGTGCTTGTACTCACACAACTGCTCTCATTTGGGTTCCTGACAGTTTGATGTAAACTCACAAATTAAAAGACTTAGGAAGTCTCAGTTAAGAGAGGAACCAGCAATACTGCCTATGGTTTCAATATATTTTGAGAATTTTGGAAAGTGAGTCTTCTCACTTCTTAATGGACCATGATGTTTTATTTGGTACTCTGGGAAACACAACTCTGATTCTTATTCTAATGTAACTTGTGATATTAAAATTCAAATCAGTAAATACTTATTACCTTCCTTCTTTGTAAAATATTTAGATCTGAAAAAAACCTAAGAGATGACTAGCTAACTCTACTACAACAATTTCTAGTAGAAAAGACAAATTCATAGATAGAAAATGACAAGACATATGTGTGTTGGGCAAGAAGCAGACCAAGGAAATTATTGATACTGAATTACCATCATGATACTACAATTTAACTATAGATATTATGATTTAGCTGAAAAGAAACATGTTATAAATAACATATATCAGACTGTTATCTTGGAGATAGGGGAAGGAGGGGAGAGAGGTAAAAAATTAGGAACTCAAAATATTACAAAATGAATGGTATAAACTATCATTTCTTGTAAAAGGAAAAAAATGCTAGTAAGATAAAAATTCTAAAAAAGAAAATAAATGTGTCAAAGGAAATTACAGTTCTTGAAATATTAGGCATCTTTGTAAGAAGCAGTATGAAATAGAGAAAAGAGTACTATTCTTGATGTGAGAAGGGTTCAGGTTCAAAACTTAACTCAGATACTGACTACCTGAAAATCATTGCCCTGTAAAAGTCATTTAGCCACTTAATTTCAAATGTTTCATCTGCAGAATGAAAAATATTATTCACATTAAAAATATAATACATATATATATTCAAATATGTATTTTTTTAAAGCTTTTTGCAAGGCAATGAGGTTAAGTGACTTGCTCAAGGTCACATAACTAGGTAATTATCAAGTTTCTCAATCCAAATTTGAACTCAGGTTCTCTTGACTACAGGGCTGGTGCTCTATTCACTGTGCCACCTAACTGCCCCCTCATATGTGTAATATTATACTTAACGCATACTCAATTTGTCTTAAGGCTCAAATGAGTGAATTTAAACAATAAAACACTTTACTAAACCTTTTTAAAAGTACATAAATGTCAGTTCTTACTATATCATAGCTTCTTCTTCTGGTCCTATGTCCTCCCATAAATCTTGGCAGCAGAAATTTTCCTTTTTTAAATTTCTGTTATTTAGAATAGTTTCATAGAGATCATACTTCATTGGTAATCATGTGTTTGCAATTCCTTTCACAGTATCTTTGGTTTCTTTCCACAAAATGTTCCTTCTTAACCCAAATATAATTTGGATCTTCCTTTTAATTTTTTTCCTTTATTCTTCTGATGATATCATTTGACACGTTATAATCACATTCCAGCAGCTTCCGTTGATAGAAAGTAGAACATGAAAATCAAGGGTGCATTATCCTTAAATGCCCACACTATGTGGGGTAGACTAGTTATTAACATGAGACAAGTCTGTTCATGACCCTCAAAAACTGCATTTCCATCTTAATATGGGTTGAGTGGTTTGTATCTACTTCCTAGCAGAATGGAGTTAGCATCTGATATTACCTATCCATAATCATTCATCCCTTCTGAGTAAAAGGAATCATATGCTACTGACTCAAAAGTTTAGCATTTGGAATTAGAATGAATGTAAATGAAGCTGGTAGGGCTACAAATCACATGCTTAAGTTTTTTTTTAAAAAATCTTATCTTATTCACTATAATAACCTAGGTCTCCCTACTCAGAGACAAATCATTTTTATATATTATTTTACATGCATTATTTCATATAAGCTGAAAACAATTCAGTGAGTTAGGCAGGGAAAGCAGAAACTACTTTACAGATGAGGAAAATGAAGTTTGAAGAGAGAAATGGCTTACTCCAGTTCACAGATTCACAGAATTCAAATAGACATCAAAAGAAATTACCCTGATACATATCCAAAAAAAAGATTATTAGCAAATAGTGTTCTAGGCTTTGTTTGAAAATGTCTTATGAAGGAGGAAATTTACTCTTTCCAAAGACAGTCTATTGCATCTTTTAATGGTTTTTGTTGGCATTTTTCTTTGCCCTTCTCTGAAATCAAACCTAAAGTTTTGCAACTTCTTTGCAAGTTCTACTCATTACACCTGGTTCTTCCCTCTGGAGCCAAACAGAGCAAGCATAATCCTCTTCCACATGATAGCTTTTCAAATATTTACACAATATTACACATGCCCCACCCACCTCCACCTTCAGCTACCTTGTGTCTAGTACTGATATGTGACCTTTTTATGCCACTTTAAAGTTTGCAAATCAATTTATAAAGAGAATTTCATTTAATTCTCATAGCATATTCATAAGTGGGGTACATTTTATTTATCATTATTGATTGCAGTAGGTCAGAGAAATCAAAAACCTTGCCCAGTGTTACAGGGCTAAACTGTGTCATAAACTGGATCTGAAGCCGTTTTCCCTTCCTAGAGACATAACACTTTAGTCATTACACTAGACTAAATAAAAGATAGAATTAATCAATCCTAGTGTCCATGGTGCTTATGCAGATTTGTTACAGTGAGTTCTGGATGTAGAAAATAATCTTTAATGTTGTTAAATCTTGTTGAGGTGTAGAAGGCTCTTTGATATTGAGATGGTTAAATATAACATTTGTATCTTGTCTTCTCATTTTCAACACCCAGCTTCCAACCTTCTATCCGATTTCCGTCTCATAAGGGAGTGGGATTTCCCCTTTTGCCCTCAGTGCCCAGATAATTGGCAAGGCTATAAAACCTGAGCTGGACCCCGACTTGGGGTGGATCAGATCTCTGGCCCAGTCAGTTTTCCATGACTGTCTGTCTGTCTTTCTCTTTCTCTCTCTCTCTCTCTCTCTCTCTCTCTCTCTCTCTCTCTCTCTCTCTCTCTCTCTTTCTCTCTCTCTCTCTCTCTCCCCGCAACCTAGCCTAGCCTTTTGTTTTCCACCCTGTCCTAAAGTACTGGTTAACTCTCTGGAAGGAGGAACAGTTTTAACCTGTTTACTTTGTGATAATTTGTAATAAAATTTCTGAACAGTTTTAAAATTCTAGAGAGCACTTGAATTTACTCATCTTTCAGTAACCCTAGATTTCCATCTTTAATTAGTGATCCCAAATCCCAGAAGCTACAGACTTTGTATTCATCATTGTAGGAATCCTAGGAATAGATATCCCTCAGAAGGGACAAAGTTTACATATATATATATATATATATATATATATATATATATATATATATATATATATATATGTATTCATCAGACCTCCTAGATACAGTCAAACATGTTCATTAGGAATATCACTAAGAAGGAAAATGTTTCTGCAAACACACATCCACACACACACAGAGTCACACACAGTTACACACATTCACACACTAGATCTCAGGTTAATGGACAAAGTTTTTTAAGACCTTCTTTAATCTGCCCTCAATGCTTATTCTCACTGGTTGCCAATATGAACACTGTGAGTGACCATTTTCTTTGAACTTACCATGATCACTCTTATCACTTTTCTCTTTGTACAATATTATCCTCTGTCTAGAAACTCCTTTCCTTTCCTCATATACAATTTTAAGTTTAAGAAGTCACAGACAAAAAGGTGGACTTTAGAAATAGTATAGTGGGCCAGTTGTCTAATGAGTCCAAGTAAGAAAATTATAAAAAGTCATAGGAAAAAAGGCAATTTACAGACTAGGTCAAACACAGTGCTGAACAGTAGAAAGCTGGTTTGTAGTTTACATTAATCTGATTCACATACTACCTTAGATATTTACTTACTATCTGTATGCAGGTAACTCAAGGAAAATCACAGTCTCCTTTATCTTTGTCTTCAGTTCTAAATTTGATGAATAAGGGAATTGAATCAAATTAACTCTAAGGTACCCTTCAACTCTAAATCTAAGTATTTAAATCTAAAACATCACATTGTGTAGTCAGAGAACTTGGATTCAAATAGAAACTTTACCAATTTCTACCTTTGTGAATTTGGGATAATCATTTCGGGAAATATTGGTGGACTTTATGAAACTACTTCTACTACTACTGATAATACTACTACTCCTACTCCTCCTCCTCCTACTAATAATAATAATTTATAAAATATGTTACAAAAGTCTTATTCATTGTATCCTTACAACAACCCTGAGAAGAAAGTGTCATTATTCTCCCCATTTTATATTTGAAATTCAGACAGAGGTAAATGGCATTGGTAGTCACATATCTAATATCTAAATTCAGATTTAAATGCAGCTCTTTATGACTCTAGGATAGGTATGCTCTTTATTATACCTCTTACATACCTCTAGACTTCCCTCCAGATCAAAATCTATAACCTTATAAGCTCTAGCATAGAATTTGTACAATATTCCATATCCATAAAGGAAGTTACCCACAAGCTCAGAAGCTGAAATCAGGTTTCAATTTGAGTTTAGATAACATCAAAATTCAAGATACAGTCATCCTTAGTTTTTTAAAAAATTACCATTGTAGATAGTTCCCATGATTTACTTACATTGAATGGAATGAAATTGAGAAGAAGATGAGGTTCCTCCCTCCCCTAAAATTCTAGAGTTCTGACTATTGTACCATTCCTTCTACATGAAATCTAAAGCTATTTCTCTTTCTTAACTATCCTATAAATATGGATTTTCAATCATCTTTGTCCTTCCAGTACTATTTTTTTGACAATGTTACAATGTTTTGTTTATCTTCCTTAGCTTTCATTTCTTTTGTCCTTTTTTGGGTGACATCCAGGTACTTAGGGTCAAACACAAAATAAATATCCAATAATTTTTTTTTTTGCAAGGCAAATGGGGTTTTAAGTGGCTTGCCCAAGGCTACACAGTAAGGTAATTATTAAGCATCTGAGTTTGAATTTGAACTCAGATACTCCTGACTTCAGGGCTGGTGCTCTATCAACTGCGCCACCTAGCCACCCCTCCAATAAACTTTTGTTGAAGGAATTGAAATGGAACCTTATTATATTTATAATAAAGGACTTTAAATGACTTCCAAGGATCTATATTTTTGGTGGTTTGTTTTTTTGTGTTTGCAAGGTGATAGAGTTAAGTGACTTGTCCAAGGTCACAAACCTAAGTGATTATTAAGTGTCTGAAGCCTATTTTGAACTCAGATCCTCCTGACTCCAGGGTCTGTGCTGTATCCCTCTAGCCCTACCCACAAGAATCTCCTTTTCAATAGGGTTTTCCATTCTAAGAACATCTGGCAAAGGTTTATTCATAATGTGAATTTTAAAAAACAAATATATGAAGACTTCTGCCTGCAATTGTATAGAATTTTTCTTTTCCCTCAGTGTTCAACTTGATGCTTACTTTGTACTGAATGATCTTATTTGAATGTATTTTAATTGTTATCTTAAGCTTGATTGATCTGAAAGCAAACTAGAGTACATTTTGAATGAATTCAGGAAGTGTCATTGAGCTAAGATTCAATTATTTAGAAAAAAGTTTCCATAAAAATGGCAAGAAGCTCTCTAATGTAATTTTTAGATGATTTTTTCAGCAACAAATAAAATTAAACTCAATGAAAATTAATGAAAAAAGTGGAGAATAATTACATTTTATTCAACAAGCAACAAATTAATTTATCTGTTTTATGAGATATTTTATAAAGTTAATATTAACAACAAAATTAAAATAATTTGCATTATAAGGCATTTGAAATTCTGCAAAGCACTTTATATAGGTACATGTATATAATCAATAGATGTATACATATATGTATATTAAATATTTATATGAAACCAATTTCACTTGATCAAATGAAATTATAGATAAGTAGATAAAGATCATATATGGAAAGTGATTATAGATATAGATATAATGCTAATATTTGATCAGCACAATGGCCTGATAAATTTTGGGATATTATTAACCCCCCCACCCCATTTAATGAAAAAGGAAACAACTTCAGAGAACTAAATGATTAGATTAGGGTCAAAGAGGTGCTAAAGTAAATGTCTGAGGGAGGATTTGAAACTAGTTCTTCCTGACTTCAACTTATTGTCTACTATGTCACACTTCTTTTCTTAACTACACTGATTGGGTTAAATGAAGTGGGTTTTCTTTCACCAATTAAATTTTAGTCAGTTTACTGCAACTCAATATCTTATAATCATAGTGTCAGTGAAGTCTAACTGTTTTCTGAAGCATTCCAAGAGACTTTTGAAAAGGACAATCTTGCACTGATCCACTAGCCCTTGCATTAACAATTAATTTGCTTTCTGTTATCACTCAAGTAAAATGTATATCTTGAAATCAATAAGTGATAGGTTTGGTTCAAAATCAATCATATACTCAAACACTGTTTTTTTTTTACATAGAAGTAATCACTGAATGCCTTCAACATCAAGAACCATCTAAGAAAATGTCTGTTTAAATTGTTGGAGTTTTTTTTTGTTTGTTTGTTTGTTTTAACTTATTTCCAATGGGTAAAGTCCAGAGAACTAAAGAAAAGAGACTAGACTCTTTAAAAATGCTGCAAGTATTTTTGTTAGGAAAATTATGTATAAGATTACATGAATTATATGTTTTGGAGTTTTTACCCATGAAGTTTATATATAAGATCAAATGATGCTTTTAGGGAGTTATGAAAAATAAATATATTTGGAATTTTGGCCAATCTATTCCAATGGAAACTGAATGAAATGGAGCAGGAGGTAGATTGGTTATTTTGTTCTTCAAAGAAAGAGGTAGTTAGTTATATTTAGCTGTCTTCCTAAATATTGTTGATCTAGGGGAATGATCATTAAGTTCAAACTGCTTCTTTTACCAATATCCCTTAAAGATGAATGTTTGTATCATATATCCAAAGATATTATTCCTTCTCATCAAATGATAATATTCAAAGACTGTCACAAAGAATGAATTAAATCATCCATCTATCTAAATGGAAAAGAGATATCAAAGTTATATAGATCAGAATTTAATAGACAATACCCAGGTTAAATCAGCTCTCCCATTTAGAGTAAGAGAGTAAGACATGCAGTTTAATTAAGAGAAACAGTCCTTGCTCTTACCAAAGCAGAAACTCCCCTTAGTCTCTAGTGAAACAGAGAATAGGCTAGAAATTTACTTTCCCCCTATAAATGACTTTCAAAGTCTGTCCTCTATGGATTGCTCCTCCAAGTTGCTCTGGAATGATATGTGTCCTCTCTTGAAGCAAGAAGATATCTCTTCTAACTGTTCAGGTCAGTTCTATTCTTCTTTTAATCATTTAGAACCAGGTTAGCATCATTTCCACCAGTGAGGAAAGTTTCATTCACATTTGAACTCCAGGGGACAGCTAGGTGGAGCAGTGGATAGAGTACCAGCCCTGGAATCAGGAGGAGCTGAGTTCAAATCCAGTTCAGACACTTGGTAATTACATGGCTGTGTGACCTTGGGCATGTCACTTAACTCCAGTGCCTTACCAAAAAAAAAAAAGAAAGAAAGGTTTTGAACTCTAGGTTACATAATTAAGAGTTTGAGAAAACATGGGTTTTTAGACTTCTAAGGGACCTTCAAACAATAGCCCTTCTAAGTCAATTCAACTTGAACATGAATCTTCTCTATAAGATTCTGAACTCAATTTCATTCACTAAAACAAATAAGTCTTTTGACACTATGAAGAAATTAATCTGAGCTGGGAGAGAAGTCAAACTGACCTTGAAATGACTAATGGATAGACTAGTAATATTTCTGGTTTTGGGGGATCCAATTAAATGAATCAGGAAATCTACTTTTTTAAGTGTAGGAATGTAACTGTACTGTGGCAGCTCTAGGCCTCTGTAGAAAAATGTGATGGCACATTTGTGTGGATGTGGCAGAGACCTATAAAGGGAAGGAACATAGAAAATCTAGGTGGATTCAACTATTATAGAAGAGAAAGTAAATTATTTCCCAAAATCTTTATATGATGAAATAAATGACTGTTCAACCTGAGATAATTACAACTCTGGTTCCTTTCGATTTCTGTTTGGAGACCTTCAGAAATGAATAAGTCCTTATCTCTTAAGATAGTATAAGCCATTTTTAACTTTCAGGAAGTATCTTCATTTTTTTTTCTTCCCCCTCCTTGAATTGAACCTAAATTTGCCTGTCTTCCATCTAGTACTCCTTCCTGGGGAAAGCAGGATTCAAGTCTAAAAATATTTATTATGTGATTCCTAGTTTCTAGGCACTAAGGATACAGATTAAAGAAAAAGTTACTGTCTTGTGAAAACTTGCATTCCAATTCAATATTGAGAGTATAAGGCTCTTATAACCTGTTGCAGGTGTGGAACCATTGAAATATGTTACTCTTTTCACCCTTATGCATTTCAGAATGATTGTTAATCCATGTTATATAGACCTCTTCTGTGAATCTACTAATGTGTCTTGGATTTCCAAAATTTTAAGATTTTTTTTTAAAGATAATCATTGATTCAATGAGAACTATGAAAATTTCTTAATAAATATATTAACATAGCCTGTGCTATGATTAGGATCCCTAGAGTAAACTCTTAATTGGAGGTAGTTCTATCATACTTGCATTACTTTCAGATTTGAACTTTTATTTTAAAACTGGATTTGTATATAATAGGTGTCTCAATATGACCAGTCTCATACCCATTCCCCAGTTGAACAACTCTTCTTATCTTCATATTATTTTAGAAAATGTCATAGTTAAAAATGAAACATTTTACTTTGTTATTGATTCCATTTTTGTACATGCTTTATCTTTGAATATGGCATTTTATACATTTCAATTATATTTTATTTTTCCCCAATCACATATTGTGAAAATTTTAGCATTGTTTTATAAGACTCTGAGTTCTAAATTTTTCTCCTTTCTGCTTTTTCCCCTCTCCTCTTCTGAAAATGGGAGTTAGTTTGATAGAGTTTATATATGTCACTATGTAGAATATATTTGAATATTAATGTCACTTATGGAAGAAGAAACAGATAATCAGGAGAAATAATAAAGAAATTAAAACAATATACTTCACTCTGCATTCAAAGTCCCCCACATCTTCATCTGAATATAGATAGCATTTTCCTTTGAATCTTTTATATACTTTATACACTAATACTGTATCTACTGTTTTCCTGGTTCTGCTCATTTCATTTTTCATTAGTTCATAAGTCCTTCCAAGGTTTTTTAATAAATCTGACTGTTTACCATTTATTAATACACAATAATAACCCAATACATTTAGATACCATAACTTGTGAAACCATTCCACAGTAAATGGGCATTCCTTCAATTAACAACATTTTACCATCACAAAAAGTGCTGCTATAATTATTTTTCTACATGTAAAGCTTTAACCTTTATTCTTATCTCTTTGGGATACAGACCCACTAATATTTTTACTTTATTAACAGGTATGCTCACTTTAGTTTCTGTCTGGGCATAGTTTCAAATTGATCTCCAGAATGGTTAAACCATTTGACAGCTTCACTAATAGTACATTAATGTCTCAATTTTCCTACACACCTACACAATTTATCATTTTTTGGTAATATTAGCCAATTCAAAAGGTGGAATAGTGCCTTAGAACTCTTTTAATTTTGATTTTTCAACTCAAAACTGATTTGGTAAGCTTCTTCATATGCCTATAGATAGCTTTGATTTCTTAATTTGAAAACTGTCTATGCATATCCTTTGCCTACTTATCAATTGGAGAATAACTTGTGCTCTTATAAATTTGAGCTTTATTTGTGTAGTTGTTTTCAGAGTTATTTCTAGGAATATGAAGCATTCAGTTCTTCCAAGGTGATATGACCTAAGGAGAAGTGCTTACTACTCTGCTACTCTGTGCTCTGTTCTAGGAGTTATATCTTAAGCATTCTTTTCTGCTCTGTAAGTGTGATGACTTCCTGCTCCCTGTTTCACTGGAGTCACCAGCTCTGGTATGCTAGAGCTACCACTCAGTTCATGAAAGAAATCTGAGTTTGTACAAAATGACAGAGACCTAAACGAACATAAGCAGATTCCTGTAATTTCCTTCTGAGAAATTGTGTGGTCCCTCTTACCATCCATGGAAGGAAAACTTCTGATGCAATTGTCCTTGGATTTCAAAAAGGATAACACCAAATTAATGGTAGCATGACTTTCACATTGTTTATTATAGTGAAGGCCTGATGGTCTGGATACTGTAGGAGTCTTTTGGTTTCTCTTCCTTAGGTATCAGCAAGGTACCTCAGCACACCAATTATGCTGGGGAAGAACTAACAAGTAATATCTGGTGAAGGGATACAGCAATCCAATACATCCATATCTGCCTCTTAATGGACTAATCTTCATTATGGCTGTCCTGTCAGACCTTCCAATTTCAGTCATGCTATCTTCATAACACAAAGGCTTTGGTTTTCTGGAAGTTGCCTGAGGGAGTTATGGGAACAACACCATCAGATCACTAGTCAACATCATTTATGACTGGAATTACATTGGTTATTTTGAGACTTCTAAGCTCTGCTCCTGGTTTGCATTGTCTAAGTCTGCATTGGACTGTGCTCTCACTCTGCAATCCTTTTAAGTTGTCTTTGGCTGGAAAATGGCTTCTCTTTTTTTGGTGAGTTCTGTCATTCTAAGATTAGACTCATGTTTAGACTCATTTTTAAAGATATTTGGAAGGACTGAAGTTTAGGAAATTCCCTGCCTTTGTATCACCATCTTGGCTCCACATCTCTAGTATTTTTACTAGTAAATGGGTTCTGTGTTTTGACAAAGGATTTTTTTGGGTCTTTTGAGATAATCATGTGATTTATATTGATTTTATTATTGATATGGTAAATTATGCTGATAGTTTTCCTAACATTGAGTCAATCTTACATTCGTGATCCAACCTGATCATAGCAAAAAATTCTTATAATATATTGTTTTTATTGCCTTGTTAATCTCTTTGCTGATATTTTATTTACTACTTTCATTTTTGATTCTGGATATTTAATTTTCTTCTTTTCCTAAATCAAATTACCAAATAACTTTTGGTATTTATAGATATATATTTCATATTAATTTTACTTCTTTATCGATAATACTTTTAGCAAGATGAAGTTTCCTTCCTTATTTCTTTCATTGAGACCTCCTTTTGATTTTACTTTTTCTGACATGGATTGCTAACCCTACGTTTTTACTTCAGCACAAGCATATCATATTCTCTTCCAGGCCCTTTCCTTTACTCTTTGTGTGTGTTTCAGTTTCAAATGTGTTTCTTGTAAACAACATATTGCACTCTTGTTTTTAATGTATTCTGCTATCTGCTGCTGTTTTAGGCTGAACTTCATTCCATTCATATTCACAGTTATGATTGCTATCCTCCATTCTACTGTTCCTTCTATTTGTCCTGCTTCTCCTATTACCCTCTCTCTACTCCACAGTATTTTACTTCTATCTACCACTTCCTGTAATGTGTTCTCCCTTCTGTCAGTGCCAAACCCTCCACATTTATGTAATTTCACTTCCTCCTACTTCCCTATTGGGTAAGATTTCTATATCTATTATTAGTCATTCTCTCTCTTTGATGTATTATCAATGCGAGTAAGGTTCAAGTAATGCTCACAGTCTCCCCTCTCATCTTCTCCACTGTAGCAGGTCATTCATGCCACTTCATGTGAAATAATTTATCCCATTCCATATCTCCCTTTTTTCCGCACCCATTGTACTCTTTTTTTTGTCATTTATTAATGTTTTTGACATTTCCTCAAATTTACCTTAGACCCATAACCTCTAATATGTGTATTTCTTCTAGCTATATTATTGGTGATACAATTTTTAAGAATTACAATTCTTACTTCCTATGATGGAATGCAAACAGTTTAGTTTCATCAGATTGTTCATGTTTTCTTTTTCCTTTTTGCCTAGTTGTGTTTCTCTTTGATCTGGATAGTAGAGGTCAAAATTTTGGTTTAGATGTGTTTTTCTCTCTCTAAAAGTTGAAATCTTTCTGTTCATTAAATAATCATTTCTCTCCTTGATGTATTATGCTTCATTTTACAAATTAAGTGATTCTTCATTATAGAGCTACCTCCTTTGCCTTACAGAATATCAAGTTTTGTATCTTCTGATCTTTAATGTTGCAGCTGACAAGTAGTGTGTTATTCTCATTGTGGCTTCTTGATATTTCAACCACTTTTTGTTGATTTTTTGGTCATTTATACTATTTTAAACTTGACCTGATAGCTCTGAATTATGGCTATATTGTTTCTAGGAGTCTTATTTTGGGATCTCTTTCCTGAGGTGATCAGTGGATTCTTTCAATTTCTTTTTGTCCTTTGGTCCCAGAACAATAGGTCAATTTTCCTTGATAATTTCTTGAAAGATGCTATCCATATCTTTTTATTGATTAGTGTTTTCAAGAAGTACAATGATTTTGATATTGTCTCTTCTAGATATGTTTTCCAGGTCAGTTATTTTTCCCTTTAATTATTTAACATTTTCTTCCATATTTTTATTCTTTTGAATTTATTTGATGGAGTCTTGATGTCTCAGACTCATTAACTTCACTTACACAATTATAACTTTTAAAGAGTCATTTTCCTCAAATGACTTTCATACTTTCTATTCCATTTGACCAATTATACTTTTTAAGGAGTTGTTTTCCTCAGTGACTTTGTATCCCTTTTCCCATTTGGTCAATTCTCCTTTATAAGCATCCATTTTTCCCCCAATTTTTCTTCTACCTTGATTATATGATTCTTAAACTCCTTTTTGAGATCTTTCATCACTTTGTTTTAGTTTTTGCAAGGCAATGGGGTTAAGTGGCTTTCTCAAGGTCAGATAGCTGGGTCATTATTAAGTGTCTGAGGCTGGATTTGAACTCAGAACCTCTTGACTCCAGGACCAGTGCTCTGTCCAATGCACCACCTAGCTGCCCCTTCTTTCATCACTTCTTTCTAAGTTTTAGAACATTTCACATTTTTCTTTGGATTGCTACTTATAGATGTTTTGAAATTGCTGCCATCTTTTCAGTTTGTATCTTGGTCTGCCCAGTCACCATGATAACTTTATAAGATCTAATTCATTTTGTTTGATTTTTACAAATATTTTTTCTTTCGTATTCTTCTTCTTTTTTCTTTTCCTCTTCTTTTTTAATTTCAGTTCTTAGGGTAGAAGAGGCATAATCTCAGTCTTCTTGTGCCAGTGGCTATGGGTCCTGACTATTGACCTGGTTTTACACTTATGTGTCCCAGGGACATAGAAGGACTCTTGGTTTGGTATAACTGTTAGTTCTTGAAGCTTTAGGGATCTGGTAGTTTACTTTGCTGAACTGAGGTCTTAGTGATGTTGTCTGGCATGTGCCTTTAATCCAAGTGGTGTGATTCTGTAATTTTCAGGAGCTACACTGAAGCATTTGGTTGTTTGGCTGATGGAGGAAGCTTATCGTCCTAGAGCTATGTTAAAGCATATGGTGCCTTGGCCACTGGATAATTACTATCTGTTCAGAGCTCTGCTGGAGCGCACAATGATTCTCATTGCTGGAGTATACTTGTTCTTCTGCTTATTCTAAGGCAAGTGGTGTTGGTAGCTACTTGCTTGATCACATGGAGACTCAGATTCTCCTACTGATTTGTTGATTTGAGGCTTACTGCTAGTTTGTTGGGATGTTTATTGTTTTGGACTGCCCACCCCTGTTCTCTCTTTACTAGAGTTAGTTAGACCTTCCTAAGGTTCATTCAAATTTCTTGTGTTAAGAGATTTTTACAAGCTGTCCCTTTGCTGGTTCTTGTGTTCTGCATTATTTTTTTTTTCTATTTTATGACTTTTTAAAAATAAATATGGGAGAGCTGCAATAACTTAAAGCTTATTCTGCCATATTGACCACCAAGAGTGGAATGTCTTTATGATGAGGGAGAAAGGCTCCTGATCAGAGTTCCAGAGCCAAGAGGGGTGCTTGCACTTAAAACTGTAGGGAAGCAAGGGTAAGAACCCACAGATGAGGAAATTAGTAACCAGACCTCTCTATAGATCATTGTAACTTGTAAGCACTGAAAATTTGCAAGTCCTCAGAACTGGTTCTGAAAATAGCAGGATGAAAAAAGCTGAGCAAAGTGTCTCTCTAGTTCTATGTGAGCAAATCCCCAGTTTAACATAAATTTCAAAGTCAAGAAATATATAGAAAATTGAGAAAACAATAGCAAAATAGAAGGTACTCTTAAAAAGGTACTAAAATGGCAAGGAAAAATGAAACAAACTCAGGTGAATAAAAAAATTTGAAAAGAACAATATACAAAGCCTCAAAAATTGCTAATAAAACACAAGTAAACAAGAATTCCTGGAGGATTAAAAATATAAAATGGTAGAGAAATTTGGGAAAAGAAATGATAGTGAAACAAGAAAATTATTAAATATAAAAAACAAAGAGTTCTACTGAGGAAAATACCATTCATATCAAGAGTAAAAAAAAGGTATAAAACAAAATTTTGGAGTCTGAATGCAAAGCAAGCATACTATGTTCACTTTTTAATTATTTAACTTTTTTAATTGTAATTTTTTTATAACATCACTAATATGGAAATATGTTTAACATGTATATATGCATGTTAAACACAATAATCAGATTCTTTACTACCACGAGGAGGTAGAGAGAAGGGAGGGTGGTAGAAAAATGTGGAACTCAAAAATTTGCAAAAGGATGAATCTTTGCATATAATTAGAAAAATAAAATATCAAATTATCAGATATAAAAAGGAGGGAAAAAGAAGGAAATTAACAACATGGAAGGAGAGGCACAAATGTACTGAAGAAAATCAAACGTAAAAAAAGAAATGGCCTAATAGTAGGAGAGGTCCACAAATTCACTAAAAAAATAGTTTTAAATTGATGGATGCCTCTCTTCTCAGTCAATCAGAGAACTTGGACAACCTGGGACACCTGTTTTGGACAATGCAATCCACATCCATACAACAAAACAAATTAAAGCAAAATAAATAAACAAACAAAAAAACTCCTACAAAATCTGAATGAACACTACATTGACCTTAAAAAAGTCCCTTTATTTCATGATTATTCTTCCTATCCCATGATTTTCTTTCTTTTCACTTAGTCCTTTTTCCTCATTCAAAAAATGACTAATAGGTAAGTATGTTAAACACAAATGCCCATGTCCACTGTTCACTAGACAATATGCCACTAAGGGGAGGGGGAAGGGAGGGTGGAAGGAAATTAAGTAATTTATAACTATGCATGAGGATGAATGTTAAAAACTTGGAAAAACAGAATAAAATATAAATTAGGAATAAAAGAAAATGGAAAGAGTTTTATAAACAAATGTTTCTTTGTGTAAATATGCATAAGGTATAAATAAAAACTTATTAATCCCTAAGTGAATAAAGAATATATAAAAATGGGGAAAAAATCTTAAAAAAAGAATTGATCAAATGAAAAAAAGCATAAAAGTTTATTAAAATTCTATTTAAAAAGCAGAAATATGCAAGTGAAAACTAGTAACTTCACAAGACATAAAGAAACAATAAAAAATCAAAAGAATGAAAAGAAAATGGAAGAAAATGTAGGATTTCATTGGAAAAAAGAAAACAGCTAGAAAATAGATTAGAATTGTTAGACAACTTGAAAGTCAAATTAAAAATAGTTGGATCTCATATTATAGAAAATTATATGTCTAGAGAATAAAATGGAATTTGAAACAATCCAATAAATCACTGTATGGGGGCAGCTAGGTGGCATAGTGGATAAAGCACTGGCCTTGGAGTCAGTAGTACCTGGGTTCAAATCCAGTCTCAGAAACTTAATAATTACCTAGCTGTTTGGCCTTGGCCAAGCTACTTAACCCTATTTTCCTTGCAAAAAAAAATAAAAAAAAATCACTTTATGAAGAAGATCCTAAAATGAAAACCACCAAGAATAGAATGGCTTAATTCCAGAGTTCTCAGGTCAAAGAGAAAATATTTCAAGTATACAGAAAGAAAAAATTCAAATATCATGAATTCATAGGATCACATAAAAATTTAGCAGTTTTTTAGCTTCTAGTAGCAAAAGATTTAGAATTATCTTTTAATGAATAAAAGATAAAAATCAAGGATAAAAATCAAGAAGCATCTGTCTAGCAAAACAGTGTAATAATGCAGTGAGCTAGGAAGGGGTAGAAGGAACAAGAAGAATTTGTACTCAGCATTTACCAAAAGAAAAGAATAGTACATATAAATAAATAAGCAATGAATAATATAATATAACCTTATTCTAAGATAATAAGATGAAAACATTACACCCTGTAGTTTCAAAAGTTTTCCCATCACTTCTTTCAGCACGTCTATCAACATTATCATTTTGCATGAAAATGCCTTCTTTAAAAAATACTTTAAATTCATTACATTAGAAAAAAATTCAACCTAAATAAAATCAGTAACTCAACCATCCCCTTATAGCTTTATTATATTTCGCTAAGATTATTTTTATATTTTGCAAAAGAATGGACTCAAATTTTCTGATGCAAGCCTATTCAGTGGTTACTGAAGAAGAGAATTGCCCCCTATATTTCAACTTTAGGCAAATTACAATATCATGATGCATTTCTAAAGTAAATTGTTCTTAAATTTCTGCTTCAGATTAGTTATATTTTCTTATTTTATTTTTATCAAAATAGTAGCTATTTAAAATGCTTTCTTTTAATTCTCTAAGTTAAATTTATGTGTAGCTTAACAGATGGTGTAGAAAATTAACCACAGAACAGGGGCTTTCATTACAAAATACAAAGCTCTGGTCAAGCCTAGATCTATTGTGACATCTGGTTATTAAGTTCTGGCAACTGTGCAACCATCCTACAATATATGGGATGCTTTTGTGGCCTAACCCGCCTTTCCGTGGAATCATTTTTAGCGAATAGTTAATACTCAATGAGAGCCTTGGAAAAAAGATTCAGTGAGAAATGGTCTATTTTATAGCTTTTCTGTTGCTGCACATTTTTTAAACCCCACCCCAACACTTTAAACCATAGACATCAAGTTTTTATGTACTATGGTGAAGGCAATTGTCAAGGAGCTTCCATTTTCTACTTATTCTATAGATACAAGAAGTCAACTGCCAACAGAGAGTACATTTATCTACATTGCAATTTATATAGAATGAGAGAAATTAAACAAAGATATAGTAGACCACAGTTACCTCTAGGGACTACTTAAAAAAAATCTAGATATTACAAATGTGTTTTCATGAAACAATTTCTTTACTATTTAAGACCAATAGATGTTATTTCTTGTAAGTCAGTGTTTAGAGAGTAAGGGGAAGTAATAGTAAGAACTGTGCTTCAGGAAAATAACTTTGGCAACTGTGTGAAGAATGCATGGTAATAATGAAAAATCTGATTCAGGGAAGAAAATAAACATTTATTAAACTCTATTATGTGTCAGGCTGTCTGTTAAGTGGTTTATAAATATTATTACACTTGAGTTTTTTTTTCCTCAAGGCAAATGGGGTTAAGTGGCTTGCCTAAGGCCATTATTAAATATCTGAGGTTGGATTTGAACTCAGGTACTCCTGATTCCAGGGCTGATGCTCTATCCAGTGAGGCACTTAGCCACCCCAACACTTGAGCTTCTTAACATTTATATAACATTTGCTATGCTCCAGGCACTGTACTAAACGCTTTACAAATTTTACCTCATTTGATATTGTTGATCTACTTAATCTATTATCCCTAGTTCACAGTTGAGAAAACTGAAGCAGGCTGGTACTAATTAACTCTAATGTTATCTTGCTGTAGACCATTGTAATCTTTCCAATATTATATTTAGCACCTTCCATAATCTTCAAAACTCTCTTTAATTTATGTCTATATATCTATATAAATATATATAGATATATAGACATATATAGTCATAATTAGATTTCATCAGGAGGGATTTTGCATAGACATTAATATGTTTTTTACTTCTAAATGAATTTTTATATTTCAATCTTAAAATTGATTGTGATCCCATGGGAATTATAAGGTTGGTGTTTGTAATATCACTTCTATTACCTATAGTATCCAAATAACTCTGAAATGAAAAGGATCATTGTGTCCATCTTTTATATAAGTGCATCTGTGTACTCATACACACATATTATATACGTATATATGTGTAGTTCTTTTTCCAGCTCATTTTGCAGATGAGGGAACTGAGACAAACAGATTACATGACTTGTCCATGGTCACACAAGTAGAAAATGTCTTAGGGCTAGATTTGAAACTTAGGTCTTCTGACTCCAGGCCTTCCATTGTTTGCTCAAAATAACAGCTAACATTTATATAACATTTGCTATGCTCCAGGCACTGTACTAAACACTTTACAAATTTTACCTCATTTGATATTGTTGATCTACTTAATCTATTATCCCTAGTTCACAGTTGAGAAAACTGAAGCAGGCAGTGCTGAAGTGACTTGCCCAGGGTCACATGGTTAAAAAGTATTTGAGATCTTCCTAACTCCAGGTCCAAACCTTCTCCACTATTCTACCTAACTTCCTCCTAGTTTTGTCCTATTAAATATGTATGATAAGACATGTGTTACCTATTTCACAGGATATTGAGCAGATAATTCATTTTAAACATCAACACTTAGGAATGCAAACTTTTATTGTGTTCAAAAACTTAAAAGATCCATATGAACAGTATTTTTCTATTTTATTCTGCTATAAAATGTCTATAAAACTGATAGCTATTCATCATGTCAAACTCATTATCTGCTAATTAAAAGACATTCTGAATGTTTGGGTCAGAAAAATTTATTCTTCTATTCATAAGGCATTTCAATTAATTTGTTTGAATGTTGAGCTAAGTTTTATTGGTGGAATGATTTTCTAAACTCTGAATCAGTAAAATGAAATTAAAATATTAAAATAAAATAAAAACAAATAAATTATTAAAATAAAATAAAAATTCAGATACCTGAATTATCAAAAACTATAATGTTCATAGAATACTCAGTTCTGTAGATTAGCCTCCATCAATCTCATGAAACAACTATAAATGATAGGCAAAAGCAGATATGGTCATTATTAAGTCCAAAGAGAAGTAAAATGAAATAGTCTACAGAAGATAAGAATTGGTTTCAAGAAGACCTGGTTTCAAGTCTTACCTCTGATTATTTGTCTCAGGAATATTTAAAATTTTGATATCCCTTGAAACTAAATTGCTTTGGTGGAAAAATTTTCCATGTTCAAATTCCCCCATATTGCTAATATCACAGATTGAGAATCTAATAAATAAATGAAAACATGGATGAATAAATGGAGACAAAGATGAATAAATGAATGAATGAACATCATCTGCAACTAAGTCCTAGAATAAGTTATTCCCCTTGGAACTTTTTTTTCCTCCCTTGATGGTCTCTTTGATGAGAAGGCACATAAATGGAAAAGACAGTCATAAATATTACCCTTCAGAGTCTTCTCTAAGTAGTTTACAGAATAAAGACTCACTTTAAAAAAATCTAACAAAGAAAAAGTTATCTATAACTACTTGAGTGCATATTCTAAATCATATTCTAAATCAGTATAGAAAAACTTTTTGTTTCCAGCACTTAACTATGCAAATAAAAACCAAATATATCTAAAGCAACAGGTTAAGATGTACAGTAAAGAAGACCTCAGAGTTGTCCAAAGCATTTGAATACATTATATTTCCATTGCCTTAGAAATAAAGTTGATAAACAATCTCAAAAGAATCTTGACATATCTAAAATATGAACTTTGTATAAAAAGGAAAATTTCCAAATATAAAATGGATGGAAGTGTTTTTTTTTTCTTCTCTAATTCTGACCTTATACCTTCAGAAGCAAGATATATTATTTAGTATTATTCAAAGACCCTTGTTGGTCCTTCCAAAAGAAAATGATTCTTCATTTTTGCTGTTGAAGCAACTCTTTCAAATACAACACAACATTTAAAGTATTGAGTGTTATAAGGGGTATAAGAAGAATTCTCATTCAATATCTTTACATAAAATAGAGAGTTTTTCTCCTAAGTCTGAGTGCCAAGATCACCAAGATAATCAAGCTGATATCTGATTACATTTTCTCTTTCTCTCCAGTATTCTTATAAAAATGACAATCTGCAGACTTTGGAAAAATTTTAGAAAACAAGCTTTTTGTACTATGTGACAGATCTGATAATTTTGTCCAGATAAGAGATATCATAGTAAACATTATTGTTGTGTGGAATAAGCTTTACACTAGACACAAAGGTACCTGAAAGGAACAGAGAAACTAAAATGATAAACTGAAATGATTAAATGACTACTAAACAGTCTATCTGTCTTATACCAATTATAGCTTGCAAATTATATCAAAGTAGCAGGATGACTAGCTTTGAAAACCATCCTGGTTCATCTTCAACTCAAAGTTTTCCTTTTGTACTTTATAATTGTGCTTAACTATCCAAAAAGTTTAAATTCAGTAGCTAATTTATCAACCACTTTTGACTATAGGTATACCTCACAGGAAAATGGAGTAGATTATTAAAAATTATTAACAATAATTAACAATGATATTAACAATCACATCTGAATTTGAGAATTCTGATGAACTCAAATGCCAGAAGTATTTCTTTTAGTATTTCTTTCATTTACTTTTCTAGTAGCTGACCTAGATTTGAAGAAACACTTTTAAGAATTGGTTGGACTACAAAAGAAGAGTTTAAAATTAAAATATACAAGGTTGAAAATTTAAACTTTAGAGCTTTCTCAACCAGAAAGCAGCATATTAAATTCTTTAGTCTAAAGGCCAAAAGGGAAGGAGGCATAGTAAAACTAAATTTCAATAGAGGGGAGACAGGGACAATTATAATTTAATTTATATATTAAAATATTTTATTTATGTTCATTTGAGTCATAGGAAAACATATGATGTTATTATTTCACAGGTTTTAAAAATGGAGAAATTGAGTGTGAGGAAAAAAAAATTAAATATTTTGACTTTCCTATAGCCAAAAGCAGATTTGAACCAAATCCAGCATTTTAATATCAATTCTATCACATGAAAGAAAACAGCCATAGTTTTGGAAAGCATGAAGAAGAGTGGTCCAGGAAGAAAATGAATAGAGTATCATGATAGAAATACTCTAAGTATAAGAATAAACAGGAGAAAAGGGTCGTAACAGGATAAAGACAATACTACACACAGTTTACTAAATTCACAATGTTGTTTTAATTCAAATCTATCACATTATCATAGATCTCGAACTGACAAATACATGAATTTAGGACTTCTTTTCATGTCATTTCTGTCTGCCCAAAACTTTAAAAGCCAAACTTTTGTTTTTGCTGTTTTTAAGAGCATTTATTTCATAGACTCTTAAAATTCATTTTTAAGGACATTTTAAGGACATTTAAGGACATTTCGAAAAAATGTATGTGATCTATTTTATTAATTTTTATTTATATATGACACCAGGTCAGGATTCAAACCCATGAACCAATTTCATATTCAGCTTTCTGTTATAGCCCAAAGTCTCTTTCCAGATTTTCTTGCACATTGGTAGAAAAACAAAATCAAACTTTATTTTAAATTCATATGGAATGTACCCACAATTTCATGGTTTGTCTTGTCGGTTTTCAACTCAAATATCCTGCAAAAATCATTTTTGACATTGTACTGTGCTTTCTCAGTCTTGATGATTTTTAAAATTGTTTGTAAAAGAAAAAAATCCCTACTCAAAATCATGAAAAGAAAGCCTCTGAGATATTATTTACAGAATGAGAGGGCTGGAAAATGACTGTCAGTAGGAAAATCTGTTCCCAAAATGTCAGATTTTGATCATATGCAAGACCTGAAAGTATATTACTTTGATATACATTTTTAAAAGAAGCTCAGAATTTCAGCAATAATTATTTACAAGATCTTATAAATATATGGAGTACACAAAGGATTTTTAAAATTTATATTTACAAACAAAAGTGAATGTATGAAACAAATAGCTTATATTTAAAAATAATCTATGTCCCAGAAATTTAATTAATAAATAATATTTAATATCAAGTAATTAATTAAATTAATTAATCTTCTCTCTGTTTCTGATTTTTCCCATTTTCTTAACACTGAGTACTGGGAACAAAATATTATAGTAATTGAAAAAAACCAGGACTGAAGTTTCTTGCTAAAAAAATTCTTTTCATCAGCTTCTAATTCTGCTTTTTAATGAGCCACCCAGAAGAAATTTAAAAAGCCTAGAAATTTTAAAAATATTATCCATAAAATACATTTTAATTACCTAAGAAAAATGGAAACACACATGTACATATATAAACATACACAGAGATTTTTTTTTCCTTCTCAATTCTTGTAGGGCAGATTGGAGTAAAAGAGGTACATACTTCATTTATTCTTTAAATCAGGCATATCATTTTAAACAAATGGACAAAATTTCAGTAAAATTCAAAGCATTAATATAACAGTTGACCTATTTAAATTGTTTTGTATAAGGGGAGAGGGGATTTTAATTTAACTTTGTCAAATATTTATAACATATACTTAAAAGTAAATAATATTACTTATTATATGAAGGCATCCTATTAGGATGTTGAGCAGTAAAAGCAACAACAAAACAGGCATTGCTTTCAAGAAGTATAACTTGAAGTAGATTCTTATAAAAATCACAAGAATGCAAATTATAGTTATGTGTCTGAGTTAGATTTCTTGGTTATATTTTTTCAACAAAATGGAAGACTTTTTTTAGTCCTTATGACTAAACCTCTGTAAAATAGGAATTTTGTACCAGTGTTATTCATATTCTAGGATACAAAAAGTACAAATAAGGTAAAAGTTCAATGAACTAATAGAAAAGGACAATAATCAGTTATCCCTGACAGCCTCACCTAACAACTATTCTCACAATGCACAGCACAGTCCCAGTCATAGGGTTTCAAATCTAACCCACATTATTATCACACATCTCACCTCCATACCTTAGCATTCCCCTATCTTCCTTTCTGTGCCTTGGAGTCTCAGATCCCATAAAGAAGAAACTTTAGGGGTGGCTAGGTGGCGTAGTAGATAAAGCACTGGCCCTGGAGTCAGTAGTACCTGGGTTCAAATCGGGTCTAGAAACTTAATAATTACCTAGCTGTGTGGCCTTGGGCAAGCCACTTAACCCCGTTTGCCTTACAAAAAAGAAAAAACTTTATCAGGCTGTAATAGTAGTATTATTATACTATTGTTCTGCTTTAAAACATAGCTTGACCTGACAGGAAGAAGAGAGCAAGCAGGAGGAGAAAATACTTGTGTCAGATATTGCAATATTCTAACCTGTTGGGAAGGAGACCTGAGGCAGCGGGGGAAAGAGCAGTATATACAATTCTGGTTATGTCATCCTACCCAAATTCTGAGAGAAATAGCTCATCATCCATGTGGGCTCAAATTTACTCCCACCTAGAATTTATTTTGGGCAAATAATGAGGCTGATGAACTGTGAATTAATTGCCCAGCATTGAAGAAAGTTAAGTAATACTTTTTAATCTAATACTCAAATAAAATGCCAGCAGAGAAGAGGGACTCAAAAAGTAAGTAATAAAGATTAAGAATGGGAAAATACTAATGGGTCTCAGAAGGAAGGAAACTCAAAATCATAAGATAAAGGAGTAAGCAAGGAGGGAAGACACTAATAACTAAAGAAAATAAAGTCTACAAGTCAAATAAAAGAATTTAGTCATCTGTGCATAAGTGTTGTAAGACAAAGAAAATAATTTAACAGTTTATGAGATTGACCAATTTGAAAATTAAAAAAATAGAATCAGCATAATAATCATGAGTGATATAAAATAGAAAAAAAATGAAATTATTGGCAAAAATTTGAGATAATAGTTCACCAAAGAAGCCAAATAAAACATAACTCATTAGGAAAGGACATACTTGGGAATAAAGCACAATTGGGAAAAGAGTGGCAAAAAGTATTAAATATAATCAATGATTCTTGATAAGCATGTCTGTAAATCATATTGGTCCCAGATACAAGAAACTAAGATACAACTTGATTATAATTCTCCTAGAAGAAAATGTCAAATTAAAAAATAAATAAACAAGCACCCTGCATATCTTGATATAAGAAATAAAAGAAGTGGCCAGATATTCAGAAAAACACACACACATGGGGGCAGCTAAGTGGAGTAGTGGATATAGCACTGGACCTGAAGTCAGGAAAACCTGAATTCAAATTTGGCCTCAGATACTTAATAACTACTTAGCTGTATGACCCTGGGCAAGTCACTTAGCCCCATTGCTTTGTAAAAACCAAAACACACACACACACACACACACACACACACACACACACAAACACACACAAACACACACAAACACACACAAACAGACATTACTCCATCCTCTGTAAATTGTTTCCGGGAGAAAAAAATCCCTAAGCTTCAAATGACAAGACATATTGTACTTAAATTTGACAATACCATTGAGAAACAGCTAATTCTACAAGAGTTTAGGAGAAAGATCTTCAAATATCAAAGAAAGGAAATCCAAATATCAAAAATTTCTTCTATATTTACCAGAGCATACAAGAGGGAATGAAATATTATGCTCAAAAAAGTACTGAAATTCAAGATGTTACCAGTCTTGCCTACTCTGCAAATCTGAGCCTAAGCCTAAACAGGAAGAAAAAAAAATGAATTCAATAATAAAGAGGTGTTCAAAGCATTTCTAGAAATGAAACTCGTCTTTATGATGTTCTTCGCTTCTCAAACACCCCAGAAAACAGAAATAAAGAAGAGTAAGCAATTACAAATACCAAGGATGAGAACAATAACAACAAAATAAGATTGTTAAGAGAATTATTCTTTCTAGCTCAACATGAGGAGACAAGGCTGAAAGCAGAAATCAAATAAAAATTATAGTAGAGAAGTAGGATAGAAATATTTTTCAAATACTTTACTTACAGTGTTTTTGGTTACAGAATAGGAAGCACATAAAGAAGGAAGAAAAAAAAGAACACGATTCAGAGAAATATGGATGTCACCTATTTGAATAATGTTGGATTAGAAAAGAGAGAGATTAGAAGCATTTCCTCAAAGTAACAGTAAGCATTTATTTTGTGCCTGTTATATGCCAGGCATTATTTAAATTAGGAGGATAATGTAGTTACAATAGTCCAGATGAGAGGTAAAGAGATTCTGGACCAGAGTCAAATAGCCTGAGGACCATGGGTTGAGCTGATTGGAGAGATATTTTGAAAATAGAATCAATGAGATTTGGCAATTGATTGTCTATGGATGGAAAAAAAACTGGAAAGATCAAAGCTTGTCCTGAGATAAAAGAGAAATGGAGGTAATATCCTCCAGTATAATATAAATTGGATGATATCAGGATTTTCTCAGTTGTATATATCTATATCTCCAATAATGAGCATATTGTCTTAGTTATACATAGTATGTACTTGATAAGGAATAAAAATTGGATCTGTGATTTCATTCATATAGAGACATCCTGACATGAGAACACTCTTTTACCAAAGCAGGTAGAAACATCTTCACTGAAAGTTAGAGTCTTGGATAAATGAAAACAAAATGTAAAGAAATTTGGTCTGGTATCAGATTTCAAACAATGCACTCAGTAACAATAATCCTGTAATGATGATCAATTGTGAAAGACTAACTATACTACCCATTGGA
This sequence comes from Macrotis lagotis, assembly GCF_037893015.1. Taxonomy (NCBI): domain Eukaryota; kingdom Metazoa; phylum Chordata; class Mammalia; order Peramelemorphia; family Peramelidae; genus Macrotis; species Macrotis lagotis. Next base: position 142,041,934 of record NC_133660.1, on the reverse strand, counting down.
AAAGAGGGAATTATCTTGTTATACTTTATTGCCAACACTAATGGCTTTTTCTCAATCTTAACCTTAATCAGCCTGTAACAATTAATACTACTAATCAGTCTCTCTTACTGGATTCTCTCTCCTCACTTTCATGATCTCTTGTGATTCTCATCCTATCCTAACCATACTTCTGAGTCTCTTTTGCTGGTTCTTCATCTGGGATACACCCATAAGTTGACTGGACGCCCTAAGAATCTACCCTGAATTCTTTCTTTCTGCCTCTATATTATCTCTTAGTGATCTCATCAGATGCTAAAAATTTAATTATTATCTTTGTATATGATTCCTACATCTTTTTATTCAGTCCTAATGGATTAGGGACAGCTTTCCTAAGGTTTGGGTTCATATTATCAACATCAAAAACTAGAGGTCCTTTAGACAACTCAAACCCAACATGACCTAACCAAAGTTCATTAAATACAGAGTTTCCCTTTACTCCAGTTGCACCCTCCTTGCAACATTCTTGTTGTAGGACCAATATTTCTCTTAGTCATTCAATTTCAGCTAAGTTCCATCTTCAATTCTTCACTCTAACCATAGAATTGAATGTGTTTTCAAATCTTCTTGCTTCACAATATCTTTCATATGTTTGCTCTTATACTCAGTCAATCCCCCTAGTGTGTAAGCTTATACTTTTATATCTGGATTATATTCAATTAATCTTCTGGTTAGGATCTCCACCTCAACTCTCTCCTCCTCCACTTCATTCCATCCTCCACTCTGCTGTTAAAATGATTTCATAAAAATAGAGGTCTGACTATATCACTCTCCCACCTGAATTTACTCAAACTCCTGTGACTCCCTATTGCCTTCAAGTGCAAATGTAAAATCTTTTTCTTTAGTTTTTTGCAAGGCCATAGGGTTAAGTGGCTTGCCCATGGCCACACAGTTAGGTAACTGTGTCTGAGGCAGGATTTGAACTCAGGTACTCCTGACTGCAGGGTACACTGGAGTACACTCCACTACACCACCTAGCCACCCCAAATGCAAAATCTTTTGTGCAGGTTTTAAAACACTTCAAAAGCTGATCATTTCCCAAGTTTTTTCATTATTATATTTTATCCCTTTCAATATACTCTGATATAACTTCTTGTTTTTCTTAAGTCATTTCTATCTCTATATGACTTCATTTGGATTTTCTTGGCAAATATCCTGAAATAATTATCCATTTTATACTCCTGTTCATTTAACGGATAAGACACTGGGGCAAACAAGATGAAGAGTCTTGTTCAGGATCATATAGCTATTAAATATCTAAGACTGAATTTGAATCATGAATAGGAGTCTTCCTGATTCCAGGTACTCTATCCGCTGTACCACCTACCTCCCCTAATATACTCTTCCTCAAAAATGGTACTCCTCTCAGGATACTCTGCTCCTTTTAAATGGCTTTCCCTCATGACTCTCTCCTCATTTGCACAGTGTCTCCTTCAAGATTCAGTTCAAATCACTTTGTCTGCAAAAAATCTTTCCCAGTCCTTCCTACCATCAATTCATTTCCTCTTATATTACTTTCTATTTACACTGCATATTCCTTGTATCATAGGTAGTTATTTTTATATTGTCCATTCCATTATAATGCATGTTTATTACATTTCAATATTTTCTAAATTAAGGAAAGCATATTCACCTGTCTTTGCACTCCCAGAGATTACAAGATATCTGACACATATTTGTCCATTTTCTACCTGTTATTTTCCCTCAATAGAATGTGTGCCACATAAGGGGAGGGGTCTATTTCATTTTTACCATTCAACCTATTTTGCCTACAATACTTCAGGGCATTAATTAGATTTTTAAATTTGCATTAAATAGATAAGAATTGAATTTCCTTTTTTGTGGGGAGTGTGAAAATCTTTTTAGCATATACTTTAAGCAAGTCTTCCAGATGGATTAATATATATACACTCTGCTGTTTGCACAATTTTGTATCTTCTTATAGACTTAAACTGATTTCATTTGGTCCAAAATCTATTGCTTCATGTTACTTTGTATGGATGGGCAGTTAGCTGATATAGTGAATAGAGTTAACTCAGAAATACCTGAGTTCAAATGTCGCCTCAGGTCCTAGCTGTGTGACACTGGCCAAGTCACTTAATCTTATTTGCCTCAGTTTCTACATCTGCCAAATGAGCTATACAGGGAAATTACAAAGTACTCTAGTGTCTTTTCTAAGAAAATCCAAAATGTTGCCATGAAAAGATAGGCAGGTCTGAAATGACTAAACATCAGTTTACATGGATACACCATAAAGTATAAAGATCGATTGGTCGGGACGGGTGTGTCTACAATTTTTCCTTAGTTGTTAGTTACTAATGGAAGGCACATTAACTTTTCCAGGCTATTATTTAATATTGAGTGCATTTGGAGCAGCAATTCACTGAATACCATCTCAGTTAACTTGAAAGATTTAATAAAGTTATGAAGATGTCTACAATTTGACTCAGCATTTAAAGAAAAACAGATACTTTACAAGGTTACTTGTATAACCCTTAAAGTAAAAAGGAAAGAATTTTCTGCCATTATATATTACTTGCATACACTAAAAATGAAGGATCAAACTCAGTAAAGGATTTTGTTTTCAAATCTCCTTAAATCATTTCTTATTATCTGTTGGCAGAGCTGGCAAGACCAATCAGCATTGAGGACTCAATTCAGGAAGCAGCAGGGATTGTACTTGCTTTCTCTAGCACATAATTAATGGGTCAGTTACCCCCACAAAACGGGTTCTCTTTGTATTATCCAAAGACATTTTGGAATGGCAGGTGTTTTACTGCTTCCTAACATCTCTAATCATTCTTGGCTTGATGCTTTAATGCTGGAAACTGCATTTAATGTCAATTCCTGTTGTGAAAATGCCACTGAGTCTTTGAAAAGCACAGGCATATTTGCAAAGGCAGCAGAATGCAATGAGTAATATCAGGATGTTTTCAAGGCAGTTTTCATAGAAAATATATGAAAGAAAAAAGAAAGGAATCCTTAGGAAATAAGGTTACTTTCTTATGATTAACAAGTGAGAAATGAAACAGAAATGCTTCCTCCATTATAAATATTGAAGTATATAGGATAACATAATGTAATGAAAGCATTTCATACTCTGTGACATGGGTAATTAAAATCCTGATTTATCTAAATTGGACTATTTGAAACATGACCTGTTATTAATTCTGCTCACATTCAGTTTAATTGTGGAAAATTCTAGCAATATTAAACAGAGAAAACTGATTCAGTATGTCTCTTGGGTGTGAGAAACACTGACCTGTATTGTATGGCTATTACCTGGGACTTTTTAATCCTTCTTTCCTTTTGCTTTAACAATTCTATTCTTCCATTCATGAAAAATAAATTTATTTTAGCTCCATCTTTGAAGCAGAATCTACATTTATCCAAAGGTTTGACTATTTAGAGACATTCTCTAGTGAGGACAAGCTATAGTAGAATTCTCTGTCATCTTAATTTGAAGCAAACACAGGAGAAAATAATTGGCTATTGATATGGAGAAGAAAACAAAGAGGATTTATTTTCAATGAAAGTTCATTTATCTAGATTGAACCTACAACATGTTGGAGCATCTTTTTATATTGAAGAAATAATTATTAATAGAATGTGAACATTAGTAAATATTAGCAAAGTATTCAGGATGTTTTCTCAATCATCATCAACAGAAGAAAATTTGTGAATTGTAGAATAGTAATATAGAAATCTTTCAGTCACTATATGGTGGTGAGCTAAAAACCTGAAAGCTAGTAACTTCCACTGACATCAGAAACAGCTTTGCCAGAGTCCTCTGACCATATTTATGTATGCATATATATGTGTGTGCATAGGTATGTATATGTAAATATTTCTTCATATGTTATATAAATGCATGTGTGTATGTATCTGTTTGTTGCATGTTATATGTATATGTGTGTATGCACACAATGCACAATCACAGACACATATATCAAATACTCCTTATGCTCCCAGTAGCATCGTACCAAATGTGCAATGTAGGCCTGTTTCCATGATGATAACTCAGTAAGGTATGTAATAGAAGAGGACAGGGGAGTAGGGGAAGACATCAATTGAACTTCAAGTTTTAGTCATCAAAATGCCTCCATCATTTGTACTTCTCAGATTTCAGGAAAGGATGATTTCCTTTGACTAATTATTAATTGAAACTTCCATTGAGCCCTTAGCACTAGTAAGATAAAACGTTCTGCCTGTGAATTTGCATTGTATTGACTAAGGAAGCATGTCAGTGACAGGGGGAAAAATCACCTTTATTAACATGTAACCAGATGGTCAAAAGTATTGATTCAAGCAGTAATAAAGAGCTATCACCTCAGGTGTGTCTTAGATGTTAAACTTTACTGAAGGAATAACTCCCCTTTGGTTTCTCGCTTGGTTGCCTGAGACACTAATTCTCAGCTCAAAAGATTATCTCACACTCCACTGGCTTTGGTACCTTAGTATAATCATCTGCTGTGAACTTCTTCTGTGTTTCACAGATACACTGCAGGGCACCAAGCAGTCATAAAAGATAAGAAAGCTATAAAAGGCCACAGTCGGTTTCATCATAATGGTGACTTTTTTTTTTAGATTTCAGACCTACTCACACATATTTTCCTTTAAACAGTATTCAACGTGAATATAAATGGAAGACTAGTGACTTTTGTCCTCTTTATTTAGTGATAAATGCATTGGAAGTTTCAAGGTCAAGTCTTGTGCATAGAGGTGATGCAAACCTCATTTCCTTAAATCTAGTGCAGCTCAATCAAAAGGTGAAAAATCTTGTTCAGAGATGTGCATTTGTCCCTCGAGGAAGATACAAAGTCTAGTTCAGTGACCCACAAAGCCATGAGCTTTTCATCCAGTTTGACTGACTGTGAAAGGCATTGAAACCTGTCATTTCAATATTAATCTCCAACACCTTTAACATCTTTAAATCTGTAGGATAAGCTCCCAATGATTAAAAATTCACATTTTAAAATGTGGTTTATTTATTTATTTATTTTGATGGCTTCCTGCTAAAGTTGGAATAATTGTCAAACTTATATTGATCCCAGAGATCAGATGACGAAACATATCTATTTTCTCAAGGTAGAAAAGCGGGGAACTACTAGGGCAGAATAGTTTATATATTGTCAGGGTCACTATCCAGTATATATGCTTGCTAAATTACTTTTCTTTATTATATTTTGAAGTTCAATATGGATAAGGCAGATTCACTTATTTCTAGAAATGACTGATTACAAAAGTAATCAAGTAAATACATTTTTTTTACAAAAAGAACAAATCTTTGAGAATCTACAAAAGCTTAGAGTGAATAATTTCTCCAGAAGTCAATCGAGACCTCTTATAATTTAGTTAATCTATAGGAGTCTCTGCAGTAGGGAAAAATTAAAATCAGTGACTTGCTGTCAATATTCTGATAAAAAGTAAACTTTTTCATTTTAGTAGAAGTGATCCTTAGACAGAAGACATTTAGTACATTGCCAGATTTGTATTCGTAATCTTTGGAATTTGGTGGTACATTTTCTTCACTTGCCTGCATTTGAAATCCCTAATTTCCTTCTATCTTATGAAAAACCAAAAAAAATACCTACTGAATATCTTAAGAGTACTGAACAAATATTTTCATTTTTGACAGAAATGTTAATTTTCAGGATACATTTATTTTGATATATTTTAATCTAGGGTACTGATCTGTTTTAAAAAGTCTCAGTGCTTACCAGCACAAAATGTTATTCCATCCATATGCTATTTATTTATCTTATTGTACCTACATGGCATACTACATAAAATACTGGACTTGGAGTCAGGAAAACCTGAATTAAAATAAAAGCTCAAGCATCTTAACTCTGTCACCCTGTGCAAGTTTCATTTTTTTCACCTACAAAATGGGGAAAATAATAAAACCCAACTTCCAAAGTTTTATGAGATCAACGTAACATATGTAAAGGACTTTGAAACCATTAAATTGCCACTGTTTATGATTGTAATTGTCAACATTATTAATATTCTTGATGCAATGCATTAAAGGTGATACAAAGTCACTACAATGACTTTTTCTTTCAGATACTTATTTGCTAAATCTGTGATTTGGGTGAGGTGGAGTAGAGAAATTAGCAGACTATTTTAAGCATTTTATATAATTTATTAATTATTGCCTAATGAACAAAGGCATTAAGATTTTTAAATTTGCCATTATTTATTTATTTACTTTTCCATCCACATGCACATGTATATTTCTAAGTTACAAAATTCCCCTCCTCCCCCCTCCCCTTCCCACCCTCCTCCCCTCAGCAGTGAACAGTCAGGCTAGCATTGTACATACATATTTTTGATAAATATGTTTGCAGATTAGTCATTTTTGGTATGATGAATTAGGATTAAGGCAAAGGGATACATAACAAAATAATTTTTATGAAGTGGTCATCACATTCTGAAAAGTTGTTTTCTCTTTTTTTCTTTTGTATTGCTTTGTTCTCTGGATGAGAATGACATTGTACATGGCCAGTCTAATATGATTGTCTTAGCTCTCTGAACTGCTAAGAGAAGCTGCTTCCATTAATGTTGATCATCTCACAATGTTGTTGTAAGCAACAAGATTTTTTAAAAAAATGTTATTTTATAACTCCTAATAGTTTATTAAGCAGCATTGGCTAAAGTACAAAACTAAACAAAGATACACTGAACTGATCTGTCATGGAACTCAAACTTACTGTGGATAATGTATGCTTGATCACTGATGAAACAATTGTTGGTTGACAAGTACATGGGAGACATTTTGTCTGAAGGTTAAAGGAAGAAGAAAAAATGTTTAAATATATTTGAACATAGCTGCTATGGAGCAGATGGATAGATTACACTATTTGGAGGCAGGAAAACCCAAGATTCAAATCCTGTTTCAGACACATGGTAATAAAAGATGAAGAAAAAATATTAGTGGAGAGAATATTTAAAGAGAATCAATCTAGAAGGATTTTTGTAATCTTTATTTATCTAAAAACTTTTTAAAAAATGATTGAACAAGTATTTGTGTATCTCAACATAAAATGGTAATTTACACATACACACATACTTTTACACACAAATATTCTCAAATTTAATATATCATTTTGAAGATTTACATAATACTTTATTTGCATTAATACTTTGATTGAAAATAGGGATAGGAGTTGAAGTTGTGATTCCATTAGGATAAGGAACTTCTTAGTGAGAAATATTGAGAGGTTCATCACATTTCCCAGGGTCACACAGACCCCAGTTTAAATCATGGCTTGGATCTGCATGCAGATCTTCCTCATCATGAGACCAACTGTCTATACATTACATTAAGTTGCCTCTCATGAAAGAGAGTACAAATTTAATTTACCCCCTTGTACAGACAAAGAAACTGAGGTTCAGAGAAATCATATGACTTGCCCATGGCCAACTAGTTAGTAAGTTTGAAAGTCAGAATCTAAATTAATTTTTTTTTGCATAACTATTTGTACTCCATGTATTCTCTTCCTTCTCACAAACGCCATCCCAAATATAAGCCCTTCATTTTAAAGCATAACTATAGTCAAACAAAATCGCATATCATCCATGTTTTGAAATGTTTCATTTGGTACCTACAGCACTTCTTAGTCTAGGGATAGGAGCTAATCTTCTTCACCAATTGTGATCAGTCATTGCCTTAGTCAGATTACTTAAGTCTTTCAAAGTTTGTTCGTTTATTTTATTAAATAGAGTCCTTAGATGATTTTTTCTTTTAATTATTTTCACCTCTGTCTACATTAGCTCATATAAATCTTCTTAAGATTTTTGTCATACTTGCCCTTACTTTGTTGCGTTGTTTCAGTTGGGCAGCTCTTGTTGTACTATTTCAGTTGTGCAACTCTTTGTGACCTCATTTGAGGTTTTCTTGGCAAATATAGTGGAGTAATCTGCAATTTTCTTCTCCATTGAGGTAAATGGTGTTAAATGACTTGTCAAAGACTACATAGCCAATTTTTAATGTATCCAGACTCACTATAAGTTTAGTCAACTTAGACACAATGGTTTTTCATTTCTATTGTAATCTTACTTAGTAATCTAAATCTAAATCAGAAGCTTTTATTGATCCATCTCTGTCTGAATGTAAAAGTAAGAAGGATGGAATCTCCCACCTCAATTACCATGATTTTTATCACCCTGAAGTATAAAGTTTATAGTATAGCATAGTCCATTTAATTTAGACTTTCTTTTTTTTTACTTTTATTCTTTACTTCTTACTCTTAAAATTACCATAGAATACTAGTGGTTGTGGAAGATTTATTATATAATCACCTTCTACTTTCAAACATTGCAGTTTATTTAAATATATATCAAAATTTTGTTCTTGTTATTTTTCTCTAGACCTGCAATTCTGTCCATGCGTCACATAAAGCCTAATAACATGGAGAAAAGATAGTGTCATTTATTGACTGTTTATGTCCAAATAACAATGAGATGATAGACAATTTAATTTATACTTTCTGATTGTAGAATTTACATTTGCCATAGTTCTTCACATTCATCAGAATAAACATAAAAAAGAGGAATAACAATTGAAATGTTCATGCCTATTCAGAAAGTTCAATGGATCCACAACCACTACAAAATATTCACTCCCTTTACCAGTATAGTTGGCAACTTCTTCAAGTCCTTAAGGTTCTGTATTATCATATATGCTTTGTTATTATTCTTCTGCAGGTGGTCTATCCAATGTAAAGGAGCCCTTTAATGATTCTTCAGTGATTTTCTTAAAGTTTCTTAAGAACACATACATACATTGTGATAATCACAGTCATCAACCAAATATCTCAAAAAAATTCAAAGTATGTAAATTACATATGGCTGAGATCTCAAAAATAATTTGACTATTTTCTCACCAAAGGAGAAACACATGAGTTTCTTGCACTGTCTAACTCAAATACTGAGAAAAACCAAACGAGGCAGCACCAAGAATAGCCTAAAGGAAAGTGAAATATCTCAGTGACAAATATAGTTAGACATATAGTCTGCTGGCCCCATAACTTGTCACCAAATGAAATTTTGCATTTTCAATATTTTACTTGAAAAAGGTTGAGAGATGGGAGAAGAAACAAGAACACTTTTTTTCTCCAATATATCCCAGAATTATTCACAACAGGAGATTCTAATGAAAAAGTTTTACTATGTAAACTAGAACATCCATTAATGCAACTGCTAGTCCGACATCTAGTTCATCTCTGGCAATTTTCACTTCAGTAATTATTCTCTGAAAACCCAATTTGTCTAATTATCTTTCTGGCAAGCTTGAAATGAGGTCATATGTTAGAGAAAACTGCATTAATAATAGTAATAATACTTCACATTTGCATAGCATTTTATAGCACTCTCACGCACATTTTCTTTGATTATTATGAAAAAAGGAAAAAAAAAACTGTGCTATAAATGGAATTGGTATTCTTTTCCTCATTTTCCCAATCAGGCAAATAAGGTAGAGACAAATTTACTGAATCACCTGAAGTCATCTATCTGGCAATTGAAAAAAACAGGTGTAGGACAATAGTATTTATTTCTAACAGACACCTTAGAGGTGATGTAGTCCACCCCTAACCATTATACAGGAAATTAAGAGATACTATGGTTAGAATTCTAGACTGTCATCATTTCAATCTGACCTCAGCCATTTCCGAGTTGTAATTCCAAGGGGAAGTCATTTTAATATGTCTGTAAAATGGATTTAATTATGATGCCTATTTCCCAGAGTTGTTGTGAGGATAAAATGGGAAAGTACTTGTAAATTAGTTGGTAACTTTAAATTACCCTAAAAAAAGCTATCATTAGAAATGAGGAAACTGAGGTCCAGTGAGTTTAGTTGACTTACCCAGATCACACAATTAGTAAAATGTAGGACTGGACTTTGAACCTCGATGGGAAAGAACTCTACTTGTCCAGAGAAAATTTTATATATAAGTAAACATGTTTTCCTCCCTGACATTGGAAATTTTGGCTAGAAAAAGAAAATCATAGATTTTTAAAACTGGTAGGTATTTCAGTGTTTTTGTTGCAACTTCCAATTCAAATCAATTCAATAAACATTTATTAAGTTTCTATTCTATTCCAGGACAGCCTTCAAGAAGCTTACCATCTCATAGGGGAAAGAGTGAGACAGGGAACACAGAAACTGGTGTATGAAATTATGGGAAGTAAAAGATAAACTGAGCAGCCAATGGAAAATGAAAAGCTGTCTGGAGAATCTTGAAAACTCCAAGCTATCTATAAAGGAAGGTTTTAGTAATATTTTGCAGTTCAGTCCTGTGAAATTCTAGTCAAAGTGGAGAGTCATCTAAGTTGACTAGACATTGAGTACCCCTCAATTTTTTTATTTTTATTTATTTACTTATTTAAGGCAATGGGGTTAAGTGACTTGCCCAAGTCACACAGTTAGGCAATTATTAAGTGTCTGAGACTGGATTTGAACTCAGGTCCTCCTGACTTCAGTATCAGTGCTCTATCTGCTGTACCACCTAGTTGCCTCCACTCCTCAAAAACTGAAGCAGTCAGCATGGTGATAAGATTTATTTTCTTTATCCTGGGAAATATATGATGATCACTGGAATTAAAGCCAAGCAAATTTCCTGATGGAAAATGGAGAGTTATCTACTTCTACTCATTGCTTCTGGTCAATTATAACAAATCTAATGACATTCTAAAGGTCAGATTGCAGGGAAATATTTTTTGTGCAATTTATTTTGTTATTCCCTAAACTCTGTTTGTCACTGGAGACCCATCTTTTACCTTTGACTTGTGAAAGAGTTTGATTTTGCTGTGGAAGCTTACTACCTTAACTTGCTGTAATCACCCCATGTCTTGCCCTCCTTTGACTGTACTCTGATGGGTCATTATCCTTGATATAAAGTCATCACTAACAAGCAGCTCACAGTTTGAACACTGAGTGACTCCTCACCAACCACGCCAACTTAGAAACTAAATGAGGAATGCCTTTTTTTCATCAGGAAGATCAAAGGAAATGTTTTGGAAAACCTTAGTAAAACTTTATTCTAATCCTCAACCAAACAGTCACTGAAAGTTTATAAACTTCTTTCTTAGTCCTATTCTCAGTTGATGTTTAGAGACCTTTTTTCCCGCCCTCTGTCCCCAAGAGATCAATTAACTCCTTTAACAGGACTATTCTGTGCTCTGTCTTTCTCCCTTGACTGTTTCCATATAGTTTTGGCTAATGCAAAAGTATCTTCTTCTGGAACCACTGCAGCATACCCATCATCTGCTGGAATAGGGATGTATCAAAATACCACTACAATGACTTCTGAAGGCTTTCCTTTATAACAAAATGCAACTGCATCAACCAGAGGGGTAATAGTTGAGTCAGGTCAGGAACATCTCCATTTAGTTCGTGAATCACTGATGAGAAGAACTGTGACTAAATTTCCAAGCAGACAAACCTCTTTAGAGAAAGATCTGGGGACCTAATTGACATTTCCATCTCCTACCTCTGTGTTTGCTTGCAATAAGTACTCCCATATCACCACACCAACACACAACTTACATTATGAATTATTAACCAGACCAGGGTATCCAGTCTATTATGCTGTAAAATATGGCTCTGTTCTTCAGGATGCTAATGTAAAGGTTTAGCTAAGAAAAATTGTCATCCAAAGCAAGAGTTTCCATTACATCATTTCTCTAACTCCTTATGCATGCTGATCAAAGCTATGACTAGGATTCCTGGCTACTGTACCACTGTGGAGTGGAATTTCCTGCTCTCACTATGTAAAGTAATGGCTGTAGACTAAACTGCTTGTCTCACTAGAGGCTGCCCAAACATAGATGGAGGGGCAATAAAAGACTGATCTTAGACTCAGGAAGACTTTAATTTAAATCTAATTTTAGAAATTTACTAGCAATGTAGGCCTGGGCAATGCATTCAACCTCAATTTACCTGCTTCCTCAACAATAAAATGGGAATAAGAGCACTTAGCACCCAGAGTATATGTGAAAATCAAATGAGATATCTTTTGTAACTTGCTTAACATAACACTTAACACATAGTAGGTGCCTTTAAAATGCTTCCCACCTACTCCCCAGTAAGCATTGACCAAGATAGAACTACTTTTGGTCCAGAAGTATGAAATTTTGCTTCTGGTCAAGTCAAGGCCAATTTCCTGCAAAAATTGTATAATTTTTCACATATTTGAAATTGGTAAATTGATACTGTGTCCTCTTTAGCACTGAGGTTTTCTCTTTCCTGGGTTAAACACCCCACACTTTGCTTTACTAATCCTCAAATGACAGAGAATGAAGGCCTTTGACTATTTGTCTATGAAGTTGTACTAATGGAAATAATGCAAAAAATCAAGAGTAGAATACGATGATCTCTATAGTGCATTTCAACTCTGCTTCCCTCTGAATTAGAAGCTCCCTAAAAGTATTCTTCCAAACACACTTTAAGCTCCAATAACTGAATCAAATGGTAAAAGTTATGAACTAATGGAAGTTAGGGAGTATGGTAAACAATATTCCTATGACATGGCTTCTTAGTTCAAATTCAGTCTCAGATATTTATTATCTATGTGTTACTTGCTATAGAATTTAATCTGGTTGCCTCAATTTCCTGAATTGTAAAATGTGAAGAAAAATAGCACCTCCACCCCAGGTTCTGCTTTCTGCTTTCATTATTCCCCTTCAATTGGAAGATAATAATGAATAAAAAATGCAATGAAACTTGTCAATGGGAGGTACGTGACATTTTTGTTGAAGCATTTTCTCCTCTTGAAATGGTTGTAATTAGTTACACCAAAAAAGTAGCAAAAATAAGCTTCTCCAAAAAGAAAAAAAAGTTTGAAATTTGTCCCAAAGAACTATTCTTTTTGCCCTTCCCAAGATGTTTTTTCTTGATGTTTTCCTGAGAAGTCAAAATTACCAGTTAGGACTCTGAGTTCTAATCAAAGCTATGCTTATACAGTAAACTTTAGATTCAAACCAAGAATTAGAAAGTAAGTAGCATGGATAATCAAAATTCACAAATAATCCAGTTGACTGATTTTGTACACTAGTCTACAGAAGTTTGAAGAAAAAGGACTTAAAAAAGTAAAAAAAAGAAGAAAAAAGAAAGAAAAAAAAGAAAAAAAAAGAAAAAAAAAGAAAAAGGCTTAAGTTATAAGCAAGTGATAAATATATTGTCATTTGTGCATCTTTGTTTTATCTCTGCTGACTCAGATAAATATGCTAACAGATACTAAAATGTCCAAGAAGGGAGAAATTCTGTCATAGTGAAGAGCATAAGAAACAGAGAGCACATTTAATCTGCAATTATCATTATAACTTAAGTTAACAGTATATTTGTGGTAAAAAGGAAAGGGCCCTACTTGAATAGTGGGATGAATATAACTAAATAGATTGTGATCTTAAAAACTTTTGAGTTCCTTTAATTGATACAGATCACTTTCCACCCATACCTGCCTGTTCCATGTGTTTCTGATCTGTGTTTGCCACAAGGAATACACCTCAAAGCTGAAGTCTAATGCAATTTACTCTGAAATTACAAAGATAAAAGAGGACCAATCTGATTTCCCCCCACATGATTAACTTATCTTTTCTTTTATTTATAAATCCTTTGATGATATTTTCTCTTCCTATTCTTTGGAGGTTCATGTTGATTAAGTGTTGCAAACTAAACATAACCATTATGCATCTCTCTGTAGCACTTTGAGGGATGGAGACACAATCATTCAGGTCTCTTGATCATAAGGCAATACCAGTAATATTGTAAAGGTCATCTTTTGCTTTCTTGGGAAATTTGACATCAGCAAAAAAAGCTTATCATTGCTCTTTTCCTCATGAAATAAAGGGTGAGGATAATCTGCCATATTTTTAAATATTTGGCCTTTTGCATTTAGACACTATTTGCATTTCTCATCAACTTTACCACCACAATCCAGTCCTTAATCAGAAATGAAGCAGAGAACAAAACTAAAACAGCAATGAAAAATCCCAATAATATTTTTAAAAAGTCAACAGACATAGCAACTGCATCTGGCAATGTATTTCATATTCCACTTCATGTTTATGCTGAGAAGGAAGAAAGAAAAAGAAAGAGAAAAAGAGAGAGAGAGAGAGAGAGAGAGAGAGAGAGAGAGATAAAGATAGATCTTGAAATACATACATATATAAATAATAAAGTTCTCCAGTGCTGAGATTTTTCATATAATTAATCATATTTTGATTGTGTTTAATGTTACTATATCTATTAAGAGAGTTATATACTGTTTACTTGATATTATCATTGTTGCTACATTATTTCATATATTCCTCTTATTTCCTTGAGTTTTTCATATTCCTTATTTTCAGTTTCATACTTTTATTTACATGGTTATTTTTCCGTTACAAGCAGACATGGATTGCTACCACTCCATGTGAAGACACTTGTTAATAAAAAGCAAAACTTGCAATGTTATCTTATTGCATATAATATTCTATATTGTCAAACCCAACCACTTCACCATTTTATTTTTTCTTTAATAAGCAGGTCTATTTTCTCTTCCTTACATTTCTACTCCATTAAGAAAAGATGGCATGGTCATACAGGGCAAACATTCAGAAGTGCATCAATAAAAATGACACTGGGTCCTCCTGAACTTCTCTTTTAAGAACTCAAGAATTGATTGGACAGTGGTTAAAGACACTGGCACAGTTTTGCTCAACATGGTGTTCCCTCATCAGAGAAGTTGTCGTGCTCTATGGGCAAAGCCAAATTTATGCAGCTCAAAGGAAACATGAGCTTCATAAGTTTAGAGAAAATACCTAAGGTGTTCACATATACAATTTGTGCCCCAATCTATGGTAGGGCATTCTGAATTTATATGGGTCTGATTAGTCACAATTAAACACACTCATTTGTCTCAAACATGATGATGTCATTTTGGTTTTCTTCAATAAAGGACAAAAAACAACCAACTAAGAAGATGAAATAAAATTGATTTTCTTTTAACAAAGTCTAAAACCTCTCTATCAAGAGGTGGATAGTGTGTTACATCATCAAACATCCGAAATAATATATTATAACTGTATCATAAAGAACTTTCAGAGTTCTGTGCTTTTATAGTGCTATCATTGTTAAAAGTTATCCATTTCATTTTTGATCAGGTTGTATATCTTTCCATGTATTTTTAAAACCATCTATTTCCTCAATTTTTATTTCACAATAGTATTTCATATCATTCATATACACACACACACACATATATACATATATGTATATATATATATATATATATATATATATATATATATATATATATATATATATATATATATAATGGAAGAGGAAGCTTGGTACATTGGGTACCCTTTTGTACCTTAATTCAAGAAGATTTGAATTCTAATTCATTTTAGACACTGGAGTGTGCTTACACTGAGCACATCATTAAAGCTCTATTGTTTTCAGTATAGGGGAACTGTCAAATGGGATAGATAACAATATGATTTTGTGAAAGTCAAATGAAATATGTGTAAAAGCACTAATAAGCCTAAAGGTGCAAAACAAGTGTCACTGCTATTACTGCAACTATTTGTAATTATTAAATGGCTGGTTGGTAGGTTGGTTGGTTCTTGCCCATCTTTATTGAAGAAGACCAAAATGACATCACCCTGTTAGGGTTTAGTCACAATGTTTTTGACTTTGGCTGATCAGACCAATATGATTTTGGAATGCTGTTATCACAGGTTAGGCACAAACTGTCCATGTGAAGACCTGAGTTGGTTACTCTAAAATTATCTAGCTTATGTCTTCCTTTTAGCTGCTTCAATTCTGCCTTGCTCATAGGGCACAGCAACCTCTGTTATGAGGGCATGTCACGCTGGGCAATTCTGTGCCAATATCTGCTATAATGCAGAATCAATCCAAAGTTCTAAAGAAACACGTTCAGGATATCCTTGTAATGCTCCTTCTGGCCTCCTCCCCCCCATGAGCATTTGCCTTGTGTGAGTTCTTGAAATTGTCTTAAGCAAGGGCCTCAATGTCTGATATCTGACCTATCAGGTTATCTTCAGAATTTTCCTAAAGCAATGGGTATTTTTAAATGATTTAGTTATTTATTTTCATACTGCTCCAATTATCTTATTGTGAAAGTAAACATAAACCCTTGTTCACCTCAAAAAAAATATTGAAATCTGAAGAGAAATAAAGTGCGAGAAAAAAAGTGTTCTTCAATCCATAAGCTCTGTCTTTGGGATGGGATACATTTCTTATCATAAGTCCAAAAGAGAAGTTGCTTCAATATTTTCACCCACAGTTCCTGTTGTTAACTGAATTTCTCTCCATTCTATTCCTCCCACTGTCATTTATTCTATTCTTTCTCTCTCCTTTCACTATTATTCCTCAGAAGTATATTGTATCTGACTACCTTTTCCCAAGATCTTTCCTCTCTTCTAGCACCTACTACCCCCTCTCCTTCCCCTGTCCCATTTCTCCCATCCCTTTTCTCTCTTTTTTTTCCCTCTACCATAACAGATTTCTATAACCTATTGAGTGTGTGTTATTTCCTCTATGAGTCATTTCTGGTGAGAATGAAAGCTCATTCATTTCCCCTCACGTTCCCTCCCTTTCCATTTCATTGCAAAAGGAAATGTTTCTTGACTCTTTTATATGATATGTCTTAGCTCATTCTACCTCTCCTTTCCCTTTCTCCTAGTACATTCCTTTTGCACCATTTACTTACACTTATTATGCCACTATATTCTACTCCTTCCAGTGCCTTATCTATTTATGCTCCTTCCAAATGTTCTCATACAGGAGATTGTAATTTTTATTTATCCTAGTTTTTCATTCTTTTGTTTTTGTTTTATTCTTTCTTGATTTATCTTTGTATCTTTTTATTTATATGTTTTAATTCATATGCATATGTGTATTTTTAAGTTACAAAATATCCTTCTACACTCCCTTTCCACCCCATCCATTCAGCAGTCAACAGTCAGGATAGTATTGGATTTTGGATAAGCATGTTTACATATTAGTCATTTTCAATATGAGGAATTAGGATTAAGGAAAAGCAATGCATAAGAGATAATTTTTATAGAGTGTTCATTAGAGTCTGAAGGTTTGTTTTTTATTTCTTTTTTTTGTTTTGTTTTGTTTTTTTTCCCTCTGGATGGGGATAACATTGTCTATAACCAGTAGTCCTAGATTTCTGAAGTGCTGAGAGGAGCTGCTTCCATTAAAGTTGGTCATCTCAAAATGTTGTTGTTACTGTGTACATTATTCTCTTAGTTCTGTTCCCTTTGCTCAGCATCAGATACTGTAAGTCATTCCATGTTTCTCTATGGTCTGACCACTTATGATTTCTTATAGAATAATAGTATTTCATAGTATTCATGTACTATAATTGTTTAGTCATTCTCCATTTCATAGGCAGGTGTCCCCTCATTGCCACTTTGAATGTGAATGGAATGAACTTTCCCTTAAAACATAAATGAAGAGCAAAGTGGATTAAAAACCAGAATCCTATATTTGCAGTATACTGCTTACAAGAAACTCATTTGAAGCAAAGAGATAGATATAAAGGTAAAAGGTTGGAGAAAAATATGTTTTGCATCAGTTGAAGTGAAAAAAGCGGGGGTAGCAAAAATAGATAGCATTAAAAGAGATAAGGGCCAGTTCCGGCCAAGATGGCAGAGAGAAGACAGGCACAGTTCTAAAATCTCCCGATCTTCCCCCATATATGATATGAAACAAACCTCTTAACAGAAATCAGATTAACAAAACCCAGAAAGAAAAGCCAGGAAAAAGAACATCTGCCTAAGGATTTGTCTTCTGCGATGATGGGTGAGACCAACACAGAGGAAACACAGAACCAGGGAGAGCTGGGGAGGCTGCAGTAGCTGAGGATTAGCCTGATTATTACTGGGGTTGGAACCTGGGAGTCTGAGGGCCTGAACAGAGCCATTGGTATTAGTGCTGACCCTCAGGAGATTGCCAGCAGGTCTAGAATGCTGGAGAGATGCAAACTGGCCTCCTCTGGTCTGGAGGAACTCAGAGTCTACCCCTCCATTTCAGCTGAAGCCTCTTCCCAGAATAAACACAATTACATATTACCTCTGCCCCAGGTTAAGGCCCAGCAGCAGAACCACCCCAGCTGACAATAGGGAGAGTGTTCAACTCACCCCAGAGTATAGCCAACTATTGATAAAAGAAAAAAATGTATTTAACAACTTCAATCACTCCCTCCAGGCAAAGGGAGAAGGCATCAATCAAGTTCACAGCTACCCCAGAGAAAGCAACCAAAATCCCCTATTGGCCAGCTGGAGATATTACACTCAGTGAACAAATCATCTAGCATGCCCCTACTGGCCAGATGGAGATATTACACTCAGTAGGTAAGACCTTTAGGGATCCCAGCAGCAAACTTCTGTGAACCAGCCCCTCCCCAACTCAAGGTCTAAGTAAAATGAAGAAAGGTCCATAGAAAGGAGGGTCCATCAAAAAATTCTTGGGAGGAAAAGACCCTAACTCAGACAGACCTAGAACTTCTGAGGAGAATATGATCTGGTCTCCAGCACAGAAAGACTTCCTTGAAGAAACAAGGAAGGAGTTTAAAAATCAATTGAAAAATTTGGGAAAAGAAACCCAAGAGAAAATTAACACCTTGAAACAAGAAAACAAATCATTGGAAAATACAATTGGACAAATACAAAATGAGAATAATTCACTCAGATCATTTGGGCAAATGCAAAAAAATAATAATTCTCTCAAAACCTCAAATGGTCAAATGGAAAGCTCTTTCAAAAATAGAATTTACCAATTGGAAAAGGAGTAGCAAAAGGTAATTGAAGAAAACATCTTTCTAAAAAAAAGGAGTCTGTGGAAACTAATGATTTCATGAGACAGCAGGAGTCTGTTAAACAAAACCAAAAATAGAAAAAATAGAAGAAAATTTTAAATACCTCATCAGTAAAACCACTGAACTAGAAAATAGATTGAGGAGGGGCAACCTGAGAATTATTGGACTTCCTAAAAACATTGAAGAGATAAAAAGCATGGACTTAATATTATGGGATACAATGATGGAAAATTGCCCTGATATCATGGAAACAGAAGGCAAAATAGTTATTCAAAGAATACATTGATCCCTTCCAGAAAGAGATCCCAAAATGAAAACACCAAGGAATGTTGTGGCAAAATTCAAGAACTATCAGATAAAAGAGAAAATTCTGAAAGCAGCAAGAAAGAAAGAAACAATTTAGATACCAAGGAGTCACAGTAAGGATTACACAGGACCTGGCTGCATCAACATTAAGGGATCAAAGGCTCTAGAAAGAGATATTCTGAAGAGCAAGGGAGCCTGGAATGCATACAAGAATCCACTATCCCCCAACCTGAGCCTCTCTTTCAGGGGAAAAGATGGACCTTTAATGAAATGGAAGACTTCCAACAATTCCTGATGAGCTAAATAGAATAGAGCTAAAGAGAAAATTTGGATATCAAACAGGAGGTTCAAGAGACACATGAAAAGGTAAAAAAAAGGGGGGAGGGTAAAGGAAAAAACCTGCTCTCCAATAAGATAAACCTGGCTATAACCCAGCATGGGAAGAAGTATCATAACTCTTAAGATCCATAACTCTATCAGAAAGAATATATATTTATTTTATTTTTTAAGGTTTTTTTTGTCCATAGCCAATAGAAGATACTAAATAAATACAAGTTGAAATAGAATAATTGTTTTTCTCTAACAAATAACAACTCCTTATGACAATAAAATATGCTAAAGTTCAAGTTCTATGTATTTATGGAAGGAAATAAAGAACAGAGGGAAGCATTTTAGAAAAACTCTTTTACAAAGTAAGCTAGCTGACCTTTCCAAATGATTAAGACTCCCCCCCCCCCAACACTTGGTAGCTTTTTCGTTGTAAGTTTATCACCATATGAAATCAAACATCTTTATTATGAAAATGTCAGCTTTATGATAAATTCAATCACAGTCTCTTTAAAAAGCTCCATTTATCAAATAATAAGGTAGACAAGGTTTTTAAAGGAAATGTTTCTATTTTAAGGATGCAAGCTTTTAGAAATTTATGTTTTAAAGTAGCCATAACATCTCTTAAAAACATGAAGAATTCTCCATATTTGTAAGGGAAAAACACTCATAGTGTGAATGTTTTCTGATTTCTTTACTTTGAATTAAATTCACCTGGTTCAATGATTATTGATTAAGCACCTCTTAAATCCAAGTTTCCAAGGGATAAAAAGAAAAAAAGTCCTTGATTTAAAGAATATATATATATATATATATACATACTATTAATTGAATCATACATAGAAACATGACTTCACAGATATGTATGTGGAATGAACCTGAGAGATCATGTAGTCTAACAATCTTGCCTTGTAGATGAGGTAAATGAAACCAAGAGAAGATAAGTAGTTTGCTCCATATCTAACAAGTGGAAAATTGAAGATCTGAACCCATGTCCCAAATCAAGATTCTTTCAAACATACCATAAGGTATTCACATAAATTTATATATAATATATTTTAAGAGTAAATACAAAGTTTTTTTTTAAAGTAGGGAAGATAAGTAACAATTGCTAAAGATCAGGAAAAGCCTCTTGTAGTAGTGAATTGGTATCTATATTGTAACTTGAATGGAACTAGGAATGCCAAGAACTGGATGTGATAGGGAAAGAATTCCAGATAGAGGGCACAACCTTTTCAAAAGCATAGGAGTAAGAGGCTGTCTTTATCAGAAAAGTTAAAAAAAAAATCAGTCAACCAGAGTGATGAGGTTCTGTACTAAAGCAATAAAAATGTCAGAGGAAAAAGGAATATATTTGAAAGATTTTGCAAGGGTGAAATACCCAGACCTTAGAAAGATACAGAGATATAGAGAAGTTGAAAATGATATCTGTTAAAAACCTGTAGGACTGTGAAGATGTTGAAGCTATCTAAGATAATAGAAATCATAGGAAGGGAGGAGAGTTTATGGAGAAAGACTAATTTGGTTTTAGATATGTTGAGTTTAACACTTATGAAAGGCAGATGGTGATATAACAATGACTGTCAACAGAAAGGTTGAGGCAGAATTGATAGATTTGAGAATTATCAGTATAGGAATGAAAATTATATACATGAGAGTGAATGAGTTCACCAAACAAAGTAGTACATAGAAGAGAATCGTGGAAAGTATCCTGTAGGACACTGACAATTAGAAAGCATGATCTGGATGCAGATACAGTAAAGGATACTGAGAAGGTGCTGTCAGATAGATAGGATGAGAGAATGTTATTCGAAAAAACCTAAATAAAGGAAAATATAAAAAACAAAAGGATGATCAAAAATGTCAAAGGTTGTAAAAAAAGGTGAAGGAGAATGAGCATTCATAGAAAGCCATTAGATTAGCAAATAAGAAGTCATTAATAATTTGGGATGGCCTATTTGTTTGGAATGATAATGTTCAAAGTCTGATTTTAAGGGATTAAAAAGAATAAGAGTGAGAAAAACAGAAGTGAAGACATTTATTTTAGAAAGGTTTTCTGAAGAATTTAACTACAAAAGACACTATAAATAATGGTCACTAGATAACAAAGATAGAATTAGAGGGATTTGTTTGTTTTCACAATAAGGGAGACTTGGACATGTTTGCAGGGAAAGAGTCAATAGATAGAATTTAAAAATGAATGATACAGTGGGGAAAACAAAGGAGACAATCTACTGAGGGAGATGGAATAGAATATCCATTTTTTTTAGGTAGTGTGACTAAACTTGGTAAGGAGTATAACTTATCATGAGAGATAGGAGGAAAGGAAGAAAGAATGGTAGAAATTATATGAGTCAGGTGTCATAAAGAGGAAAAGAAAGGGAACTCATGGTGAATACTCTCAATTTTGCTACCAGGAAATAGTAGGCAAGTTTCTCAGAGGAGAGGGTGAGACAAGAGAAGCCATGAGAGATTTCAGGAGGAAAAACAATAATATATATATATATATATATATATATATATATATATATATATATATATATTTGTTAAGTAGTTGCTGTTTGTTAGGCACTATGCTAAACAATTAAGATACAAAGAGAAAAACAAAACGAACTGTATTCTCAATAAACTTTCCTTCTAATGGGGTACGTATGCAAAAATATAGAAATAAATAAAACACATTAAAAATCAAATGTAAGGTAATTTTATAGGGGAATATAATAATTCTTAAGAGGACCAGGATATGAAATCCATTTGGAAAGATAGGTTAGAGCCAGATTACAAAGTAGAACCATATTGTTCTAATGAATCAAAGAAATTGGCCTAAGTTCTTTAGTTATTTGCACTCTTTTCTCCTCAAATTAAAAATTGCTTCTCTGAGTAAATGCTGCATTCTCTAAATAAAATGTAAAACCCTTGAGGACAGGGAGCTTTTACTTCTTTTTTTCATTTTGTCTTCTGAGCCCCAATAACAAGGGCTTTTGCTACTTTGCAAAATAGGTACTTAACAAAGATTTATTACATTAAAACAGCGCAATCCCATTATTCTGAGGCTTATTAAAGGCTAATTAGTGACTTGCTCAAATTCCTTGTTTTTCTCCTTTAGCATTCTGGTTTCAATCTGTCCAGTTACCACTCTTTCTTAGTTTTTAGTGTGTCACTGAGTAAAAGATTATAGATAAAGAAGGTTAGTAAATTTTGCTAATAGCAAATACATAATTGAATATATACACATTGTTGTATATGTATATATGTGTTAATGTGTATATTGTGTATATATGTATACATATTGTGTTATATAACATTACTCTATTTTATTATGTTATACTATATTATAAGTATGTTATTACATTATGTTTGATTATATTTTATTGATTATTCTATTGGATTTTTAAACTTCCTGAAGAAAGGTACTAGAACACTTTGAAGCTTTGTATATTCAGTACAAATTTTATAGTAGTTCAGAAAGAATCCAAAATCCAGGTTATTGTTGTATTACATGTGAATTTTAATCATCTATCCCATCATAGTCCTCAATTATTACTGGAATTAGTTGCAAAGCAACTGTGCATCCTATTATATAATGAAATCA
This sequence comes from Macrotis lagotis, assembly GCF_037893015.1. Classification (NCBI taxonomy): domain Eukaryota; kingdom Metazoa; phylum Chordata; class Mammalia; order Peramelemorphia; family Peramelidae; genus Macrotis; species Macrotis lagotis. Next base: position 142,018,834 of record NC_133660.1, on the reverse strand, counting down.
AAAATAAGATGCGAAAGACATTTTAATTTAAGCTCTTCACATGCTTTACGTTTGCATATTGCATTAGTAGTTTTCCAAAGCATACATTATTCCATCTGATTTTCACAACAACCTTTGAAAGTATGGAGGCCAGGTATTAAGAGTTGCATTTTCCAGATCAGTATGTCAAGATAGAAACTGGTAAATTACTTTCCCAAGGTCACATGTTTCTAAGTGTCAGAGCAGAAAACTACTGACTCCCATTTGCTGTTCTTTATACTATATAACACTGCCTTATAATTGTTACAGATCCTCTAATTTATGGTATTCTCTAAAGGTACATAAAAAACTATAAAATAAAATATTATTAGGATAAATAGTACCAAAGAGAAAAGTTCCTATGGTTTAAGATTCAGTCCAATTCAACTCAATGAATCTTTCTTAAGTGATTTTATGTAAGAAGCACCATTGGAAGTTAGGGACAGAGCCATATATTCTTAAAGATATTGATCTTATCAATGTGAATTTTCTCAAAAGATACATTTATCTCAGAACCAGCCATACCTGCCTGTCCTGTGTATCACTGCCAATGATTTGAATAAGTTTGTAAATAGAGGGGTTCCGGGTTGAAGGTTACACTCATTTTGTTATGACATCCTCATGAGATACAAACTGCCTGCCTGTTACACTTTGATTTTGACATAGAACTATACTGTCTTCATTACAAATATTACATTTTATTATGACATCTTTTATTCTGTTTTTGTTTGGAAGTTCCTTATTTGATTCATGTCCCCTGCTATAGCAGAGAGAGTCAGACTCAGAAGCAAGAATAGTGAGCTTTTAGTTCTAACTCTGAAATATATTTACTATATGACATTAGAAGGATCATCTAACCTCTCAATACATTAGACCAGTTTCTAAGACTAAAAAATTCTAAGAACACCAGACTCCCTTAAGACTTCTGAAGACCTTAAGGAAAACAGCCCCCATAGACCATGTCTCCACTGTGTTACTTGTAGACTAGATAATCATGGTGTAAGGAGTTTGGAAGAATAAGGACTTAGCCCAACATCTGTATCAATGCCAAAAACCATAGGACTGAATGCAGTTCAGAAGACAACTCTCATCAACAGTGTAACCCACAGAAGACCAAAGTTTATTAACAAGTAAAAAGCAGCTGCAAAGCCAATGAGTACTCCTTCACTGTGAAGCACTAATGAATGATGATCTCTGCTGCAAGGAATACTTTATCGCTACAAGTTCTCCCAAAGCCTAGAATCCTAGAGATCCAGTAAGTGAACTCAAAATAGCAGAAGAAATAGATTATGAATCTGCTGCTGTATCCCTAAATAACCAGTAAACCTCATATACCTATAAGTTAAGTGGTGGAAAAAAGTTTAGACTGGAGTCTAGCGATTGACCTAAATTATTCTACAACCCTACAAACCTCCTGCAATATGCTTTGTTTCCCAGGCCCATCACTCTATTTGATAACAGTCTTAATCACTCCTAGAAGGTAAACCCTTATGACAGAGGCAGCCCTATATATCAAGATTTTAAAAAAATCTTAATTACAAAATAAGAAAAAAATGTCAAGTGTGGAGCAAAACATGAGAGGTTTCAAAATATAAAGTAATACATTTCTATTTTAAGAAAGTCTATACAATACTACCCATTGTGCTCAAAATTATACATCGTTTCTTTGTTTCCTTATAGATTTAGTTTTGTTCTCTTCTTTACAATGTTTACTTTGTTTCCTCTGCCCCATGAAATCTACAATTAGCCATGACTCATATATATATATATATGTATGTATATACATATATATACATACATATGTATCTAATTGTGTGCACATACCCACCATACACAAAAATATAGAGATAGAGATAGAGATATAAATATAAATAAAGATGTAGATATAGTTACTCAAAGACACATATCCACATGCATACATATAATAGTTGCTGCTGGCATTTTAGGGTAACCAGATAAGCATAGGAATTTGGGGGCCACTGAAAAGCAAAAGATTTCACATGGTCACTGGGATGTTAAAACTGCTCAGGATTTTATCATAGCAAATTATTAAAAATATAGAGAATAAAACTCCTAGAGAACTTTTAGATAGTCTAGGTGAACTTTGAATGTGTGGTGTGTGTGTTTGTGTCAGAGAGAGAGAGAGAGAGAGAGAGAGAGAGAGAGAGAGAGAGAGAGAGAGAGAGAGACCACCAGGGTGTAGCATGGGTGCACATGGAAGGCATGGGAGATATAGAATCAGAAGATAGAATCATGTAGAAGAGAATGAGTCCAGAAGAGGCAGCACTTACTGTTAAATATCTTTCTGTGGTAGGTTGGGCAAAGGGTGGCCCTTGGGGAGACTTCTTGCATCTTTGGCCAGGTATCTTCCAATAGCTTGCTTCATGCTGGCCCTTCCTCTCTCAAGGTGCTCTACTTCTAAGTTCAACATGTCATTTTCAGTCCCTCCAGCTTCTATGTGAAGGTTAGATGAGGGGGGATATCCCTCCCCTGTAACTTGACCAGAACCAGGTAGAGGGTTGAAGTCTGGGATTTGAAAGTGAGAAGACAGGATGCAAATTATACATTGACCAATAAAACAAAAGTAGTCAGACCTTCCACCCAGTTAACAAGATTTAACAATCTTTAAGCTTACAAAATTTCTTTCTGCCACATTCATAATTCTCTACATATACCTACTCAGAAACATACACATGCATATTTACTTATCTCTATAGATTGTGATTGATTTTGATTATGATTCCTGCTTTTTTAACAAAATAAATTCTACCCTTAATACTAATTTTGTTTTTCTGTATCTCATTTTTATGAAAGCAACAATCCTCCTCACTCATCTACTTTATTTCTATTTGCCACCTTGTCCTCTTATTCCTTAACATACTGCCCTTTCAAGAATTCCTTTTATGTACCCTTCTACACCCCTTCCCCATTAATATATACACCATATTATGTATTCCCTAGTCTTATTCTTTCACCCTCTAACTCAACACATCCCAATTCACTTCTCTTCTTTGTTTTTGAATTTAAAAGGCATTTATACCCCTCTACCCTAATGACTTTTTAAGTATACAAAAAAATACCAAAAGGTAGTTTAATATTTCATGCATTTAATATTCAAATTATAACAATAAAAAGGTACATAAAAGAAGATTTTATTATATTATTCACATTAAGCAAGTATATCCTTATAGAGAGAATATAATCATGTGATCCCAGCAGCCAATGTTGGAACATACACAAAACCAAAACTCATTTTGCCTACTCAAACTTTTTTCCTTCTACTGCCATGACTTCTGAAATGGGCAATAAGATAACCCTAGAACTATATATTTCTATTGTTTCATTGTGTCCCAACTTCCTGTTTTTTTTTCAGCACATTCATGATATGTTGGAGGAATATTGGCTTTAACACAAAGCAGAAACAAACGATAGCCATGTTACTCCCTGGTTGCTTGACACTTTTTATGTTATATGTTTGTTTATGAAGTAACAAAAATGAAGGAATTAAAAATGCAGTATTTCAGCAAAGGTATAATGAGTTTTGTGAAATGAAGAAAGAAATATTACATTCATAGTTTCATCAATTTTTTTCAACTCGGGACAGAATGAACATTATTATGGGTACTTAGGAGATGCTATTGAGCAGATGACTGTTAAAAAAGAATAATGGATACAATTTTGTGATTTTTCTCATTTGGTCAATGCCTAGGCACCCAACTTAGAGAGAACTTTGATTACAAGTACCATTTTAACAACCAGTTTGCCAAACTCAACAAAAAATTAGAAATCAATTCTGCTGAACTAGTGTAAATCAGATGAATCCCATCATACACACACACACACACACACACACACACACACACACACACAAACACACATAAACATATATATTTCCTCTTTAACCTATTCCTCATGATAATTAATTTCCAGAACTACCCCCTCTCATTTGCTATGTAATTCCTCCATATCAAGTCTTCCTCTCACAGCTCATTTGTACAAACTAACACTTCAATTTTTTTCTTATGCCATTTACATTTTAGAAACTTATTCTATTCTATTTTTCTCCCAATATTGACTCTGAAATACCCAACTAAAAATAGCAATTTGTTATTTATTATATAAGTATTTTATTTGTTTTCCAATTATATACAATAGTAGATTTTACCTTTCATTTTTTGGTAAGGTTTTGAATTTTACACATTTTCCCCCACCCTCCCTTCTTCCATCCCCACCCCCCCCTCAACTGAAGGCAGTCTGATAATATTTACATTGTTTCCACACTATTCACTAATCAAAATTGAATGTGTTGAGGAAAAAAATATATTCTTGAGGCAAAAAATTATATTAGAGATAGCAAAATTTTGTAGTACAAGAGAACTTTTTTTAAAGAAAAATTGAAAGTAATAGTCTTTGAACTTTGCTTAAACTTCACAGTTCTTTCTCTCCATACAGATGGTATACTCCATCACACATATGCTAAAATTGTCCCTGATTATTGCACTGATGAAATGAGTAAGTCCATTAAGGTTGATCATCTCTCCCATGGTGCTGTTAGAGTGTACTTTATTAATCTTGTTCCAAATTATTATTTTAACATCCTCCTCATTGTTGGTGAGTTCACCTTTTTCATTTATGATGCTAGCAATTTGGTTTTCTTCTTTTTTTAAATCAAATTAATCAAAGGTTTATCAATTTTATTGATTTTTATAGAACCAAATTTTGATTTTATTAGATCAATAATTTTCATGCTTTTGATTTTATTAATTTCTCCTTTAAATTTTAGAATTTATAATTTGATATTTACTTGGAAGTTTATAATTTGTTCTTTCTCTATTTTTTTTAGTTGTGTGCTTTGATTTCCTCTTTCTCTACTTTAATCATGTAAGCATTTAAAAATATAATATATCCCCTAATGACTGCCTTGGTTGTATCCCATATGTTTTGGTGTGTTGTCTCATTAGTGTCATTATCTAGGATGAAATCATTGATTTTATGTATAATTTTGTTGTTTTGATCCACTAATTCTTTAAAATGAGGTTATTTAGTTTCCAATCAGTTTTAGGTATATCTCCCCATAGCTGACTATTGCATGTGATTTGTTTTTGCACTATGATCTGAGAAGGAAGTATTCAATATTTCTGCCTTTCCACATTTGATTATGAGCTTTTTATGCCCTAGTACATGTTCAATTTTGGGGTAAGTGCCATTTAATGCAGCAAAAAAAGTATATTCCTTTCTATCCACATTCAATTTCCTCCATATGTCTATCAAGTGCAGGTTTTCTAATACTTTATTTACCTCCTTAACCTCCTTCTTGTTAATTTTATGATTAGATGTATCTAAACTTAAGAGAGGGAGGTTGAGATCTCCCACCAGTAAAGTTTTGCTGTACATTTCTTCCTGTAAATCATTCAGCTTCTCCTATCAGAATCTGTATGCCATACCACTTGGTGCATAAATATTTAGTATTGAAATTGCTTCATTGTCTATGATATCTTTTAGGAGAATAGTTTCCTTCTAAATATCTTTTAATGAGTTCTATTTTTGCAGCTGCTTTGTCTGAGAAGGATTGCTACCCCTGCCTTTTTCACATCAGCTGAAGCAAAATATACTCTAGCCCTTTTTCCTTTACTCTATATGTATCTCTCTGCTTCAAATGAGTTTCCTGTAAGCAGTGTATTGTAGGATTCTGGTTTTTAATCCACTCTGTTATTCACTTATCTATTATGGGAGAGTTAATTCCATTCTCATTCAAATTTATAATTACTAACTCTTTATTGCCCTCCAGTTATCTTACCTCTTTGTAATTTCCCCTATTTTTCATCCTATCTATATACCCCAGTATTTTGCTTTTGAATATCACCTTCTTCATTGTGTTTTCACCCTTATATCCAGTTCCTCTTCCCTCTCTTTCCCCTTTTCTTTCCCCTTTCTTCCTTCTTTCTGTTAGTTCCTCTTTTCCTACCCCCCTTTCCCCTTTTAATATTTGAAAGATAAGATAAGTTTCTTAACTTATATGAGTGTGTGTATGTCAATTTTTCTTTGACTCAAATCTGGATGCGAGTACAATTCAGGTGGTTCTAACTTCCTCCCTTTTTCTCCTTTATACCTCTTCCTATAATGTGTTTTACACTATTCAGTCTCCATTCTTCTGTCTCTTTACTTCCCCCTTCCAGCATTTTTAGGGAAATATTGTTTTGAAAACATTTTATCGGAGCCATGGACAAGTCATGAATGTCCATTACTTCTGACTAAGTATATTCTCTTAGACAGAGTTAACATGTTGTTCTCAAGAATTATGAGAACCTTTCTCCCAGGGTGAGTTACAGCCAGTTTCATCTTGGATAACAGTTTTTTTTCCTTTTCTTTTTTGATCTTTTCATGTGTCTCTCTAGAGTCTCCAGTTTGAAGTCCAAATCTTCTATTTAGCTCTGGTCTTTTCATCAGGAAAAGTGGGAAGTCTTCTATTTCATTAAATGTTGATCGTTTCCCCTGGAAAAGGAGGCTCAGTTTTGCTGGATAGTGAATTCTTCACTGTATTCCAGGCTCCCTTACACTTCAGAATATCTCATTCCAGGCCCTTAGATCCTTTAATGTTGGTGCAGCCAGGTCCTATGTAATTGTTACTTTGACTCCATGTTATCTGAATTGTTTCTTTCTGGCTGCTTGCAAGATATTCTCTTTTATCTGATAAGTCTGGAATTTGATCACAATATTCCTTGGTGTTTTTATTTTGGGATCACTTTCAGGAGGGAATCAATATATTCCTTCAATATCATTTGCCCTATGGTTCCATGATATCAGAGCAATTTTCGTTTAGTATATATTGAAATATTTATCCAGGAGGATTCTTAATACTCAGTGCTTTCAGGAAGCCCAATTATTCTTAGGTTTTATCTCCTGGATCTATTCTCTAGATCAGTTGATTTGTTGATGAGTTATTTTACATTTTTCTTCTTTTTTTTAAATTTTTGGTTTTGTTTAACAAATTCTTGTTTTCTCATCAAATCATTAGCTTCTACAGATTTCATTCACTTTTTAAGAGAAGAATTTTCTTCATTTCCCTTTGCATCTCCCTTTCCATTTGGTCAATTATATTTTAAAGGAGTTTTCCATTTGCCCAATTGCAATTTTAAGAGAATTATTTCTTTTTACACTTATCCAATTGTATTTTCCAATGATTGCTTTACACTGTATTTTCAAAGGATTTATTTTCTTTTTGCACAGTGTTAATTTTCTATTGTCCTTCTTTTCACAATTTTTGCAATTGATTTTGAAACTCCTTCCCAATCTGTTCTAAGAAATCTTTCTGTCCTGGAGATCAATTCATATTTTCCTCAGAGGTTCTAAATCTCTCTGAGTTAGTATCTTTGTCTTCAAGGGAACTGTCAATGGACCCCCTTTCTGCTAAGGGGTAAGGGGTTGTTACTTTGTTCTAGGAAGATTCACTTTATCCTTCAGGGATGTTGGGGGGGGGAGCTACCTGGAAAATGGGGATATTGCTTAAAATTCAGGACCTTGCAGATCAGGGCCTTGAACTGACCAGATTGATGTCTAATCACACCCTATAACTCTCCCACCCACTACCCTGGAATTCTCTAAACTCCTTCACTGAAGCTCTCCTGCCCACTGCTCATACAGTCAAAGATTCTTCACCCATTCTCAGGGTAGTTCCTGGGCCTCCCCCTGCTGTCTCTGCTCTCTGGCTTCAGTTCACCCACATTCCCCTGAGACAGACCTTGCTGTAGATGTTCCCCTAGCTATTTTTCTGAGTTTTGTGAATTGAAATTCTGATAAGAGGCTTGATTAATATTAGTTCTGAGGGAAAGTCAGGGGACCTTAAGACAATGCCTGGCTTCTCTCTTCCACCTTGGTCAGAAGTTGCCTACTAGTAACAATTTTGGACATATCGCTTACATTTCCACATTTGAATAGTTAACAATTTTGTCCTTGTAATTTGTCTTTGATTTTATCTTATATCTCTTGTAGATCTAGAATGTCAAATTTTCTTTTTTGTAATTGTGAGATAATTTGTTTTATCATTTAATAATTTATTTCATATCACTTTACCACAATAATCTTTTAAATGTAAATATAATTCCTCCTGCCCTCACAATGATAGAGAAATCTCAAGAAAAATAAAGTGAGAGAAAAAAATTGTACTTCAGTCTGTGCTCAAATACCATCAGCTCTGACTATGGGATGATCACATTCTTTATCATGAGTCCATCACAGAAGTTGCTTCAATATTCTTTCCCTCAGTTAATATTGCTAGCTGTATTTCCCTCCATCCTATTCTTCCCTGATCCCATTTATTCTATTTTCTCTCTCTCTTCTTTTACCCTGTCCCTTCTCAAAAGTATGCTGTATCTGACTACCCTCTCCCATGATTTTGTCTCTCTTGTATCACCTACACCCACCTCTGCTCCTCCTATCCCCTTTCTCCCATCATTTTCCTCTATTTTTTTCTTCTAGGATAAGATTAAATTCTACAGTCTATTGAGTGTGAAGTTATTTCTTCTATGAGCCACTTCCACTGAGAGTGAAGGCTAACTCATCCCCCCTCACCTTCCCCTCTTTTACTCCATTGCAAAAGCTTTTTCTTGCCTCTTTGCTTAAAATACCTTAGCCCATTCTATCTCTCCTTTTCCATTCCTTTCTTGCCCACTAAGTCCATCTTTATATTGTATTAAACCTTCATATTCAGTTTTCACCTGTGCCTTGTCTGTAAATGCTCCTTCTAACTGCTCTAATAAATGAAAAGTTCATGAGTTAAAAACTACCATCTACCCATGCAGACATACAAGCAAATATCATTAAATCACTCATAATTTGAACTTTCCATTTACCTTTCTCTAGCTTCACATGAGTCCTGTACTTGAAGATCCAACTTACTGATCAATTCCATTTGGAATGTTTTAAAGTTCAGGATCATTTAATAGTTTCCTATTTCACTGTTTATCCAACTTTTCCCATGAAAGAGAATGTTTGGTTTGACTGGGTAGCTGATTCTCCAAGCTTGTAATCCAAGCTCTTTTGCCTTCTTGAATATCATATTCCAAACATCATGAGTCCTTAATACAAAAGCTGCTAAATTCTGTGTAATCATGACTGTAGTTCTACAATATTTTCATTTTTTCTGGTTGTTTGTAATATTTTTCACTTTAATTTGTAAATTCTGGAATTTGGCCATATTATTTCTAGAACTTTTTATTTTTGGATCTCTTTCATAATATTAACCTCTGTTACTAGAATATCAGGACAATTTTCTGGGAGAATTTCTTGGAAAATGAAATCTAGGCTCTTTTCCGGTCATGACTTTATGGTAGTCCAATAATTTCTAAAATCTTTCCTGCATCTGTTTTCCAAGTCATTTGTTTATCCAATTAGATATTTCACATTGTTCATTCATTTTCATTCATTAGTTTTTCATTATTTTGGTTTTGTTTTATTGTTTCTTGATTTCTCACAATGTCATCAGCTTCCCTTAGCTCCATTCTAAAATTGAAGAAATTATTTTCTTCAGAGAACATTTTGATCTCCTTTTCTAACTGGCCAATTCTACTTTTTTAAAGCCTTCCTCTCCTCTTCGACTGCTTGGACTGCTCATTCCATTTGACCAAAATTGTTTTATAAGATGTTATTTTCTTTGGTGTTTTTTGTATCTCCATCACCAAGTTACTGACTCAGTTTTCATGATTTTCCTGCATCATTTTCATTTCTCTTTCCACTTTTTCCTTTACCTCCCTCACTTGCTTTCAAAATTTTTATTGAGGTCTTTCATAGCTTGAGATAAATTCCTATTTTTCTTGGAGACTTTGGATATAGAAACTTTGACTTTGTCATCTTCTGAGTTTTTATTTTGATCCTCCTGGGATCAAAGAAATTGACTATGGACAGATTCTTTTTTCTTTTGATGTTGGAACATTTCCCCAGTCTATCATTTGATTTTAACACACTTTCCTAAGTTTTCTGAGGGGCTTTTGGATACCTCACCCCCCAGGGACTTCAATTCCTTCAAGGTCTTATGAGAGGTTCTGATTGTTCTTCTGACCTGAGCTCTGGTCTGCAGAGCAATACCTTATGTCCTGGAGCTGTGAGAAGACTCCGTACTCCTTTTTGGTATTATGGGACCCCCATATTGCAACCAGGACCTAAGTATGAGCAAAGCACTGGAGTCCTGCCCCAGAGACAGAGGAGAAACCTCTGTAGTATCCCTTACCTCCTTAAAATCTGTTCACTGAGCACTCTGGAAGTAGCTGCTGATTGGATCCACAAGTGCCTGGGGTGGGGCTGCACTGAAGTCTGAGCTGGCCTGGGTCCTGTGCTCACTCTGTCAGATTTTCCCTTCTGATATTACAATTGCCCTTGCCAATATCTGGGCTGAGATGTCTGGAAACTTCCCCCACTGCTACAGACCCAGGCACCTCCAGGGACCCAGACACCCTTTTCCTAGATAGCTGGAACTTTTTTGCTTGAGGGCAGTGCTGCCCAGTTTGCACTGTGGTCTTTTCTAACTCTAGTGGAACAGAAACTTCCTGAGGCTCTTCCAAGTTTTCTTTGGCCAGAAAAGTGTTTTACTTAATCTCTCTGTGGGTTCCAGCCTCTCCAGAATTTGATTAGAGTCATAATTTTAAAGCATGTGAAGTGGTCTGTGGGAGAGATTCTGGAATTTCCCACCTTTGCTCTGTCAGTTTGACTCCCTTGAATTTTCTAGTAAGTTCAAGTCTGCCACAAAATCCTAAAAGTTGGGCAATTCATAATCTTCTTTTTAGTATTATACTTAACTTTGCTAGACCTGAAACCCAGCTATTTTACTGTTCTGTATGAAATATTCCAAGTCCTGAGGTCTTTTAACATAGCTGTTGCTAAGTTTTGTGTAATTCTAAATGTGGCTGTCATGTTTGAAGTTTTTATTAATGATCTTATTATTTAGTTTTTAATGTAGACTGATATTCCTGTCAGCTTTCTTTCTAGAATTTTTTAGGTAATCAATAATCAATTTTTTTCTATTTCTTTTTTGCTTTGTTTTAAAACTTCAGAACAATTTTATTTAATTCTTCTTTTATAATATCGATTTTTTATTTCATCATTTTTGAAGTAATCCAATTATTCTTATATTTTCATTTTCTTTAATTTATTTACACATTACTAAAATATTCTAAAATTACTAAAATCCCCTACCCTCCAAAATATAAAACTTCATGAGAAATAAAGTGAAAGGAAGAGAAAAAAGTGTGTTTTAGTCTGTGTTCTGATACTAACAGTTCTGTCTCAGGTGAATCACATTCTTTATCACAAGTTCATCATAGAAATTATTTCCATATTTTACCACAATTGCTATTGCTGATTGTAATTCCCTCCATCCATTCCTCCCTACTACCATTAATTATATTCTCTCTCTCCTTTCACTCTATCCCTCTTCAAAAATGTGCTGTGGAACAGCCAGGTGGCATGACTGAACAGAGCACTGGCCCTGGGGCAGGTCTCAAGCCTAAGTTTCACCCCAAAGACCCAGCAACCACCTGGCCCCATGGTCCCAGACAAGCCACCCAATCTCAGTACCTTGCAAAAAAGTAAAAAAATAAAATGTGTTATATCTGACTATCCTCTCCTAGTATCTACCCTCTCCTCTATCATTCATATTCCCCTCCCCCTTTCCCCCTTCTCTCCTGTTTCTTCTAGATTTCTATACCCTATTGAGTATGTATGCTGTTTTCTCTCTGAGCCTTTTCTGATGAGAATGAAGGCTCCCTCATTACACCTCACTTCCCCCCTTCCATACTATTGCAAAAGCTATTTCTTGACTTTTTTACATGAAATATCTTAGTCTGTTCTACCTCTCCTTTCCTTTTTTCCCAGTACAATTCCTTTTCACCCCTTGACTCCATTTTTACAATATATTATACTTTCAAATTCAGCTGTCTCCTGTGCATTGTCTACATAAATTCCTTCTAATTTTTCTATTAAATGAATAAGTGTATATGAATATTATCACTATCATCTTTCCATTCAGGAATACATGCAGTTCATCATCATTAAGTCCATCATAATTTACCCTTCTCAGCCGCCCTCTCTATGCTACACCTGAGTCCTTTAGTTGAAGATCAAACTTTCTGTTCATCTCTAACCCTTTCAATAGAAACATTTGAAATTCCCCTGTTTCATTGAAAGTCCATCTTTTCCCCCTGGAAGAAGATGTTCAGTTTTGCTGAGTAATTGATTCTTAGTTGCATTCTAAGTTCTTTTGCTTTCTGGAATATTTTATTTCAAGCCCTATGAGCCCTTAATGTGGATGCTGCTAAATCCTGTGTGATCCTGACTGTAACTCCACGATATTTGAATTGTTTCCTTCTGGATGCTTGTAATATTTTCTTTTTGACTTGGGAGTTCTATATTTTTGACTTGGAAGTTCTATCACATTCCTGGGGGTTGTTTTTTTGGATATCTTTCAGTAGAAGATTGGTGGATTCTCCCAATTTTTATTTTACCCTCTGTTTTTAGGGTATCAGGGCAATTTTCAAATAGAAAATTCTTTAAAAATGATGTCAAGGCTCTTTTTTCTGATCATGACATTCAGGTAGCCCAATAATTTTTTAAATTTTCTGTCCTGGACCTGTTTTCCAGATCACTTATTTTTTTCAATGAGACATTTCACATTTTCTTCTGGTTTTTCATTCTTTTGGTTTGAATTATTTTGTCTTGATTTCTCACAAAGTCATCAGTTTCCTTTAGCTCCTTTCTATATCTGAAGGATTTGTTTTCATCAGAGAGCTTTTGTGTCTCCTTTTCCATCTGGCCAGTTCTGCTTTGTAAAGCATTCTTCTCCTCAATAACTTTTTGAATTGTTTTATCCATTTGACCCAAAGTGGTTTTTAATATGTTATTTTCTTCAGCATTTTTTTGGATCTCCTTGACTAAGCTCCTGATTTCATTATCATGTTTTTCCTGCATCTCTCTTATTTCTCTTCTTTTTCTTCTACCTCCCTTTCTTGATTTTCAAAATCTTTTTTGAACTCTGTTCTAACCTGAGTCCAAATTCTTTATTTCTTGGAGTCTTTAGATGAAGAAGTTTGGACTTTCTCTTCTGATTGTGTGTTTTTGTCCTCCATGGGACCAAAGTAATTGTCTATGATCAGGTTCCTTTTTTTCAGTTTATTCATTTCCTCAGCTTGTGCCTAGTTTTGGGGTGCTTCCTGAGCTTTTGAGTACTATTGGGACACCCCTGCAAGGACCCCCAGTACGTGATCTCTGACTGCTCTCCTGCTTTACTGAATGGCCACAAATTCACCCCCTGCCATGGGGCTGTGAGAAATGTCCCTGTTCTTTGGGTCCCCAGACTACAACCAGGGTCTGAATGTGGTCAAAGCCCAAGAGTCTTGTCCCAGGGACAGAGGACAGACCTTTGCTGTCTTCCTCTACTCCTTTTCCTTCTGTAGGATAAATGTTAAGGGTGCAGCTACCCAGAAACTCCCTGCTTGGTGGCTCCACAGGCCTGATTATTTTACCTAGGATGTGGGCTGTGCTGAGGGCTATAGGCACACTGGGGAGGGCCATGCTGGAGTAGGCTTCACGCTCACTCTGGCAGAGTTCTGCTTGGTGCTCCCTGGTTTGGCAGCTCAGGAAACTGCCTCTGCTGTTGGGAGCCAGAGTTCCCAGGGACCAAGGTACCTTGGGGCTATTCCTGGAAGACTGAAGCTCCTTCTTCAGCCTTCTGCTGTCCCCTCCAACCCCTTGGAACAAAGCTTTTGAACTATTTTCCAGGTTACTTTGGGATGGAGAATTGCTTCACTGGATCTTTCTTTGGGTTCTGTCTCTCAAAAATTTAGTTAGAGTCATAATTCTATAGTTTTGGAAATATTTTGGAGAGAGCTCTAAGGAAGTATGTTCTCATGCCACCATCTTGGCTGCCTATTTTCTTTTTTTGATCTGTTGTCCAAATCCAATGCTTTTCCTTTTAAGATATTTCATATTCTCTTCTATTTTTTTTCATTCTTTATATATTGTTCCATTATTATTTTTCCTCTTAAAACTTCGCTCACTTTATTTTCAAAGAGTTATATTCTTTCTAAATATTCTGGGTTTCTTTTTCTAATTGGGTAACTTTCCTTTCAAAAATTTACTTGTTTTCCTTTGATTGATTTAAATTTTTTCCTTTATCTTTCTATTTAGATTTTAAGGTCTTTTTTGAGTTCTAAGAATTCTTTCAAAGTAGATAACCATTTGATATTGCTCTTTGGGTAACAGAGATTTTTGTTTCAGCATCTTCCTCTGAAGTTGAATCTTTATCTTCTCTTTTAGCGTAATACCTGTCTATGCTTGGGTTCTTTCTCCTTTGATCATTTTAATTATTTTTTAAGTTTTAACAGTTTATTATTATGCTTGGTTTAGTTCTGGTGTTCTTCAGTAGTTTTGTCTTCAGATCTACCTGTGCACTTCTTTCCCCCTCCATAACACAGCTAGCATCTCTCAGTACACTTTGATGGAAATATTTTTACTCTCGAGAACCTTTGAGTGGCTACAACCTTCAGTCTTCCCCTCTGGTCTAGAACCAAGACCAAGAACTCATTTCTCCTATAGGTCTCCACAGTCAGCAACATCCCCATGACACTACTTCTGCACTACCCAGGTCATGTTGGTTACTTCTCTCCCAGGGCCACAGGACCTTCTCTTCCACTGCTCAGGAAGTCAACTCCCTACACTGTCATATAGGTGAAAATTCCGGTGGCAGAAGCAAATGTTACCTTCCAACCCAGCTTCCTCCAAGTTAGCCTCTTACTGTTTCAGTCAGCTAGCTCTACAGAGGGTAAGAGATTTTTACTATGTTTTGAGTTCTATGCAAATTATTCTTTAATTCTCAGATTCCTAATTCTTACATTGGGGATAATACAGTAATATCTTTAGGACTGATGCCATAGTTTTGTTTCGAAACAAATGAGATAATGCATGCAAATGACTTTTCAAACATAAAATGTGACATAATTATCAGCTATTATTCAATTATTTTGTCCATCACACATTCAATCTCCTTTTAAAAACATGAAAAAAGTATAAGAATCTTAACTTGGAAAGAGATTCAAAGATTACCTAGCCTAAGCAATACCTAAGCAAAATTTGTTTTGTAACAGTGGTATCAAACTCAAATAGAAGCATGATTGTACATAAGGATACCTGTAGTCATATATTGACTTGGAAAAACACACAATGACAACATTAAGGTCCTATTTGTATTTATTTTTTTAAACCAATTATATTTTAATTGAGTTCTGGTCACACTCAAAAACGTTGCTGGCCGCCTGTAGCTCACAGACCACCATTCTGTTCTACAGTGCTCCTGGTTACCAGGAAAGCTAATTTTGCCCAGCCAAGAAATGTATAGCGTTTTTACTAGAAAGAATTCTCATTCACAGACTGGCATACTTTTTATTATACATCTTTTAATGTGTTGGTAATAAATCATTAGCTGGATATAAAGTTTTTGTTGGGAAAGTAAAGCTGAAATAAACAAAAAAGAATGGGGCAGAGGCAGATTTTACTATGAATATATAAAACAACCAATTAATATTGATATAATGCCTACTATAGGTATAATATTTGCATGTCCATGCATGTTATATAAATTGCACATGCCAAATACACCCATACATGCACACATATACATATATGTATGTATAAATGCACATATATGTGTGTATTTTTATTTATATTTCCACAAGTACAATTTATTACTATTCAGTATAAGTAGTTTTTAGTATTCAGTAGAAATGATCTTTATTCTTCCAAGATATATTCTTCCAACATTCTCAAATTTTTTTCTACACTATTGGCCCTAAGTTCCTGAGTAGTAAAACTTAAATTTCATCTTTTTTAAACTACTAACATCAGCAATCTTACTTCACAGAGAAATATAATAATTCCTTAGTAAATGAAGGTTTTTTTTTCTTGAGCTGATGATCTAAAGGGGGGAACAATCCTTAGAATTACAATTTCTTAAACACTTCTCTGAATAAACTTTCCTTTACAGTGTCATCTAAGAACATCCACTTGACAATCCTATGTTTTCACAGTCTTCTAGTGCTATTATCCACATTTGTTAAAGGAAGTGTCACTTATGGAGGCTTGGGGAGAAACCTTGCCCCTCTGGATCCCTGTTCCTTTCCCTACAGCATGGATTTCTGACAAAAGGACATATGGTACTTATTCTTTTTTGATGCATTTGTTTCCTTATGCCTGCTGGCTGGCAGTAACACAGATATCCCAAACCTCCTCCACCTGCTTATTTTCCAACCACAGTCTGCCTAAAGCATTTCCTGCAGATGTAGCATTGTGTTGAGTCTTCTTACAAATCTTAATAAAATACATCTGCAATACTGAGATTTCATTAAACAGTAAATACATGTAAACACACGCACACACACACACACACAAACATGAGCCTCTTATCCATCAATGCTTTGGTTCATTTTTCAAAGGAGAATGTCCCACTTGGGTTTCAAGTTGGCTGCAAACAGTAATCTTAGTAAATGCTTATTGATTGAAATTCAGTTGTGAAATGAACTCCCAATTTTAGAGTAGTGAACTATCCAGGGCTGACTAAGAGCTAGAGGACAAATATTGAACCTAGGAACACCTGGTTCCAAATTCTTTCCCTAAAACATACTGACTGTGGTAACCTAACCAAGTGTTCTTGTCTCTAGATAACTCCTTGAGATTGAGAGTAGACAAATTATAAATTACTTTGGTTAGGAGAAAACTAACCTACCTCCAATATTTACCTATATTTTTCAGTTTGCTTTCACCCTAGAAAATTACTATAGGAATTCACATAGTAATGAAATCTAGCTGCATGTGAATTCAAGCATAGGCCTATAGGATTTAGAGCTAGAAATAACCAAGCCAGGAACTCTCATTTTGCTGCTAAAATAAAATGATGTCTAAAGCTGTGAAGTGACCTGGCCATCAAAATATAGTATAAAATTTGGAATGTCAAAATGACATCCTTTGACTACAAAAGGGAAGCAACTAAATCTATGTACCATGTACTGTTAAACACTAGAGAAGCCTAATCTCATTTAGTTATTATCAGAAAACTTGGAGATAGTTGCTATTGGTTCTTTTACTTTATAGATGAAGAAACTGAGAGAGATGGAAAATAAATCACACAGCTCTTAAGTGCCTGCGACTGGATTTGAACCCAGGACTGTGTGATTCTAAATCCTTTGTGTCACTGAAATTTGCACAAATTCAGTTTTTTTTATTAATTGCCCTTATTGCCTAACAATTTCAATTCAATAAATCATTTAACATGTAGAAAGTACTATATGATAAACATTATATTAAGCAATTGGGATAATAAATTAATAGGAAAAACAAAATGAAATGATTTTTTTTCATCAAAGAACATTCTTTCCATTGGGAGGGTGAAGAAATTGAGACACAGGGAAATTTAAACAATTTAATCCAAGTGGCACAGCATGTTTGTCATGGAACTTAAATTAGAATTTGGTTCAAAAATATTCAGTCCCATGTACTTTCAACTGTTCCCTAGAAAACTGGAAGAAATACTAGAAGGGTTCTTTTTGTTTTTGTTTTTCCCCAAGTATTCCTTCTTCTATCTAGTACAGGGATTCTTAACTTTTCCAGCATGGGAATAGCTTTGTGAAAACAAAGATAGTAATTCATTGTGAGAAAATAAGTGACCAAGAAACAGTTGGAAAAAATTAATTAGATTTGACATAAATATTAGATTAAATTAATTTCTCATAAAATTTTGTCATTTATTTGGAGTTTGGTTTATAGGAAATTCACACAATTTGGGGGGGCAGCTAATTCATTAATTGTTGAGTGACTTTTGAGATATTCATAACAACTCACTTGGATCAGAAAAATTGAGAAACAAATTACAGTGTTGGACCCTACTGAAACCCTGGAGGCTCTCCACCCCATTGGAAGATAGGAAGTTTTGGATTTTCTTCTTGGTATTCAGTTTATTTCTTAGGAAATAAAATTATAAAGAAAACATTTAATTATCTACCCTTTCTGAAGGAAAGTTTGAATTATAGAAATCAGACTAATAATGAAGACAGTTTCTTTTTAATTCTTTTCTTTATTTCTATTTTGATTATCTTTATTTTCATTAATCATCAAATATGGTTGAACTTTGGATATAATGTAAGTTAAAATGCCTTTTGAAATGGTTTACTGATAGTCATTTACCTTTGGATATGCTTTAGAGAGATTCCTGCCTCCTCTAGTGACTTTGAGCATAAGGTCAACTCTTTCAGTCAGGTATCAAAATCACATAGATAACATTCATTGTTCTTTGGCATATAAATCAGCCAGGTTAGAAAAAAAAGACACTCTAATCCAGAGTCTTACATCATATAGAGATTTTAGAATTTTAAGGCATTAAAAATTTGCCTGGATTTGTGACTTTATTCTCCCCCTCCATATTATTGACTGAGTTTTCAATAAATGGTATGATTTTGTCCATTACCATTGATTAGTAACTAAATATTAATTACTATAAATTCTAATAAAATTAATTGTTATTTTTCATAAAAATATTAAAAGAAGTCTAAGGTTATATTGATCAAAGTCTACACTTTGGAAATTTTGCTTTACATATCTTTTTTTAAAAATGAAGAATATTAATAAATGTATTGCATAATAAAAACTGACAATTCAATAGTGCTTTCCTTAAACCAGTCTATAAGGGTTGGTCCAAGATTTTCAAGCTATTAACCCATACAAAAAACTCTATTTGTGAGTCCTGTGAGCATTTCATCACCCTTATGAATTAATTTTGGATTAATAATTAGCATATCCAGTAACACTCTGAGGGCTTTATCCAAGAGACCAAAGATAGAGGTTGATCCTAATGTGAGTTCCTTCCTACCCTACAGAGAATAAAATACAAATTTGTGTGTATTAGCCAGGACTTGTAATTTCATTTGGGCACAGAATTCCTGGTGAAGACACTTCTATTAGTGAATAAATAAGCAACTTTTTTCTTTTTTTATAATGTACAACTGTCATGGGAAAGTGAGAGGTTAAGTGATATGTGTTAAAAGATATGAGAGGATAAATGATATTCATATAATCAAGATGTGTTGCTACCAAGATTTGAATCCATGACTGAGGATATTCTCATTTGTGATTATTAATAATAATGATGATGATGATGATGATGATAACAATAACAAAACCATTTATTCAGTTCTTAAAGAATTTCAAAGTTTTTTCTCAAAGTATCCTCACAACAATCTTAGGAGACAGGGGCTATAATGGCCACTTTTTAAATGAAGACATCCCTACAGATAGAGACTAAGTGACTTACCCATTGTTACAAAGCTTTTAATTATGTGTGATAGGATTTGAAATTAGGTCTTTCTGATTCCATGTCCTATACTTTAGCCATTATACCACCTAGATATTATTATCATGATCATCACTATCACTACCATAATTATCATCACCATAATCATCATCATCATCACCATCATCATCATCATCATCATTTATATAAGAACTAATGCTTGAAAAATAGTTTATGTCCATATATTTGAATATACATATATATTTATATATTTATTATTGTCCCTAGTTAATAAATAGGAAAATTGAAGCTATCAAAAATACAGTGACCTTTTACATGATTAGTAAGACTAAGTGCAAGGAATATGCCTCTTATATGTGTTTATAGCTGGGTTTAAAAAAAGATTTATGAACTATAACGTGTAAAATTCATAGTTGGAAAGTATATCAGTTAACAACTAAAATGACTTGCTAATTCATCATTTGACTAAAAAGGTTAACGCAAAGGAAGTAAGATATCAGAGATCATTTTGGAATAATCTATAGAATTTGGTTTTAAATACACACCTCTTTCAAAACTCACAGGAATTGATTATAATTTGCAAATGAAAACCTAGAATTTTTTTTTTAGGTTTTTGCAAGGCAAATGGAGTTCAGTGGCTTGCCCAAGGCCACATGAAAACCTAGAATTTCTAAGCCAAAGATATACAAGACCCAGATTACCTAATCTGAAATCTGAAGTCAAACTCACTGCTATTGAAATACTAAATAATCTTCATTAAATCTTGAACCAATAATCATTATTGAATTAACTACTTCTCTTCTGAAAGTCCTGATGATATGAATGTAATTCCATGAGATGAAAGCTTTACCACTTAGGATAAAAGTTGACAAGTCATAAAGTTCAGTTTAATGACAAAAGGTAGACTTGGTGTTGGAGAATAAAAATTTTAAAAGATCTCTTCTAGGTTATTTCTATCTATTAGAAGGATGAAGGAAAGAGAAGGAAAGGGAAGGAGCAGATTGCCTGCTTTGTGATTGTTGATAGGGAGCTGAGTTGTTTCATCTAGTATTTTCCTATTTGAATTATTCTTGATAATTGTTGCTAAGTTGTTTCTATGTTGAGAAAGGATTATTATTGCAATATCTATGAGTACTTTCTAAATTTGCTGTCTATGATAAAACTCCAGTCATCCTAACCTGGGTTGATAGGAATGAAGAATCTTAATATGATATTATTATCCTATTCTTTAAAGTGTGTAATGAATGAAAAGGGGGGGGGGGGATCGGTATTGGACCTGAGAGATATTTGTCACAGAATAGCACTGTAGTTTATGAAACTCATGGGTAAACTAGGAGTGAGTCTGAGGCCAAACTTCCTAAATCAAAATCCTGGACAAAACCTAGGTTGTTCAGAAGTAAAGCAGACTAAAAGGCAATAAGGCAAACTCTGTTAATGCCTGATTGCAAAAACTTTTACTCCAATGGTTAATCACCTTGCCTTAGAAAATAGTCAAAAGGCTCTTCTGATCTTAAGATCTAAAATTCAGATGACTTGATTGAACTATTTTCCAATACAGGGCTCTTTCCTTTTAGACATGTCTCTCATTTCAATCCTTTAAAAGACTAGGTTATAACCTTCAGTTTCTGCCCTTCGTGTTACCAAATGAAATAGATGATCTATCCCAGTGAGAAAATCTGTACTTAAAATTGTTTGAATCCTGTTGTTTTGGGGAAGGACCTTTTTTTGTTTTTGGTATTGCAAGTAGGATTTTTAGATTTTTTAAAAGAAAAAAATGCCAAGAAATAATGGTAATCCAAAAAAAGACTAACCTATGGTGGAAAAATATGTTGCCTTAAAAATCTGATGATTATTCTGGAAGGAGCTACATGTTGAAAACTTCTAAAATTTCTTTACAAATTTATAGTGCTCATAAAATTTCTTGCATTAACTACATACTGTATATTAATGGAACTTACCAGGATTTTTCCACTGCTCTGAATGTGATTATCCTGGACAAGTCACTAGGGTTTACTGCTCTGTAATTTGGCTGGGCTTAGATTAGATAGATGATGTCCTTAGATAATTCTCATTCTAGATCTCTGGTTCTATGGGTTTTAGAACATATTGTGCTAAATGAAGATGAAAAATTGTGGACATTGTCCTAAATGAATTTATGCTCTACTAGAATTCAAAATATCTTTACACACTGAATATATTAATTGTATGAACTCTCCTGGCATTTGGACCTTTGCTGCTGCCATTTCTTCTTTTTTTCTGAACATGAGAAAAGCAAAACAAAGTGAGATCCTTCCACTATATACAAATATTTGGAGAGTGAGAGGTCTCTCAGAGGAATCCAGAAAATCTACTATGGGAGAATGAGAAATTGTTCCTGATAACAGTAGCAATGAGAAAGGTTACAGAGTAAAGAAAAAATTCTGCCATTTATTAAGTACCTAATGTGAACTAGACAATATGTTAACTTAGTAGAATTCAAATGTAAAAATCAAAATAGTCATTGGCCTCAATGATTTTACACTCTTATGTGGGGAGGCAGACAATATGTACTTAGAAAAGTGTACATAAGGCAGCAAATAAAATTCAAGATAATCTTGGAAAACAAAAAGGTTATTTGAGCTAGTTTTTGAAGGAAAGCAAAGATTTTACTGGACGATGGGGGGAAGTGACTGTAAATGGGGAAAAACACTCTGGTAGGGTACAAGATGATCCCTATTCCTTTGTACATAGAAGCAGGAAGAAGTTCAGTACAACTGGATTATAGAGAATATGGATGGTGAGTAATGGGAAAGATGACTGGGGTGGGGTAGGGGATGGTTAAAAAAGACTCAATTGGTAATGAAATTTAAATGTTAATCAAAGAAATTATATTTAATTCTAGACTTCAGAGAGTCTCGCCAGAATATAATGAGTAGAGAGTTAAAAAACTAATTTAGGAATATTACTTTGGTAACTGTATGACAGATAGTTTGGATAGCCTGAACTTCAGGAAAGGAAACCAATTAGGCTATTGCAATTGTCCAAATGAAAGGCAAAAGTAATGTGATGGGGGAGTAGGACATAGTATATGGGTAGAGACAGAAATATGATTTGACAGAAGATCTATAAAATGAGGTAAATAAAAAATGAGGAGTCAAAGATGACACCAAAAGATGATATCCTGAATAGTAATAAGTTATTTCAAAAGAGGAAATTATTTTTTTTGCATATAGTGACTTCAAAAAGTTCAAGGAACATCTATTTTGAGTTGCCTATTGACAACTGCCTATTGAGCTTCTTATATAGATTTGAGAGTCATTTGCATAGAAATGGTAAATGAATCTTTGAGAGGTAATACAAGTAAAAAATGAGATTGGAGAGAGAAAAGAGAAAAGATTTCAGAGAAATATTTGGAATAAACTCACAATGGGCATGATCTGAAAAAAAAAGATCCAGTAAAGGGCAAATAGATAGGGGGATTTAGGCAGTTTGGAAAAGAAAAAAAATAGTAATATGACAAAAATCCAGAGAGGACAGAAATTCGAGGAGAAGGTGATCAGTCATATTAAATGCTGCAGAGAAGTAAAGAAGAAGGAGGCTTGACAAAAATATTTACATTTTGCAATGAAGAAATCATTAATGGTTTTGTTTCAAGCAATTATAATTGAATGCTTAGGTTTTTTGTGTTTTTTGTTTTTAATTTTTTGGCAAGGCAAATAGGGTTAAGTGACTTGCCCAAAACCACACAGCTAGGTAATTATTAAGTGTCTGAGCCTGGAATTGAACTCAGGTACTGCTGACATCAGGGACTTTGCTCTGTCAACTGTGCCACCTAGCAGCCCTGAATACTTAGGTTTTAAGACAAATTATTAAAGGTTGACAAGAAAGTGAAAGAAGGGAAAGTAGAAACTCTAAAGATAGATAATTTTCTTCAATATTTTATTGTTTAGAAAGAAAAGATATTGGATATAGAGATTCATTAGCATTTTCCTAATATATACTATGTGTTTCTTGTGTTATAGACCATTTGGCAGCAATTTGGACTGTTCCTCATAATAATATGAATTTTTAAATTTATAAATGGTGGAAATACTAAATTTCAGTTAAAAGTTTAGTAAAAATGCATTTTTATTTGTTTATTTTTCCTGTGAATTTTTAAAATCTATTTATGGTTCAAGTGGTTAAAAAGCAATATAAATGTTTAGAACTATTTTATTTCTTTGTAACATTCCTGTTTTACAATATTTGCTGGAATCAGGGGAATGTGACATTTAAAAAAATTGAGAAACACTATTTTCTGGGTAATTAGTCATTTTTTTATTAATAATGTCAGTTTATTTTTAATAAAATGGATTAGTGACAAACTTGATTGTGAAAAACCTCTCATGGATGTCATTCAACAATTATTTACCCTTGAATTGGTGTGGGTTCCTGAGGGTGGCAATTGACTCTTATTGGCTAATGAGTAATAAATTAGAATGAATATTACAATCAGAGGAGGATCTATAATGAGGGACTTGGACACATGAATTTGATCATGCAATTTACTTCCAAATCACCCTCATCCAATCCTGTGTAGCTGGAATTGGTATTTCATTTTAGATTAAATTCCTTGTTAGATTGAGTGAGGCAACAATACCTATATTAAAGAGAATGTTAATCTTAACTACCATTATAAATCCTAGTCTTCTGAGACTGTAGCTTGAAATGAGGACTTTAGAACGGGGTGGGGGGGAATTATTAACTCTCCCCCTTAAAACCTCATTGATTATTATAATTATTTCTCTCAGGAGAAGCAAGGAGATAGAAAGGAAGGATTGTGGGATTGAAGAGGATTATGGGAAGAAACTTCAGGATAAACACGATAGAATTATACTGAGTATTGGTCTTCATGGGGAGGAGGATCTTTTCTTCCCTGGAAATTGAAGAAAATATGAGTAAGGAGAATAAAGTCAAAGACCTTTTAGGTAAGAAAGGGAGCAGAAAAGTATTCTCTCAGACACTAGCTTTGATTTTCTGATTAGTAAAGGTCCTCAAATGAGATAGCAAGAGAAGAATGTATTATGGGAATGCAAAGGAAAGAAGAAAAGATCTCAAACAATTGCTGCAGTGAGTAAGAGCAAAATATTAGAAAAAAAAATCTCCTTTTTGCAATGAGTCTTAAATCAGTTGAGATTGGATGACTTAAAGTGTTAAATTCTCATGGTTGGGGGAAACAAAATAATACCAGATTTTCTTTAGTACCCTAGATGCTAATATCAGATTACATAGCTCTTGTTTTTTAATAGTGATTGAAATTTATATAATGCTTTGAAGTTTGCAAAACACTAAACATGTTGCATTTTTTTTTAAGATCATAACAGGATTTGGAGGTACAAAGTATTTTACTTATGAGGAAACAGTCTTAGAGAGATTGAAGTTTTCTTAGTTACATAACTACAATTTTAGAGGTGAGATTTGAATCCAGGTCTTCGTACAGTCTAACCCTCTAGTTAATCCCAATATGTTCCACTAGTGCCAAGAAATCTCAAGAATAATAATTTAAATATTTATTTAAGAGAACTGAACTGCAATATACTTTTTTCAAAAGATTGGAAAATAATAATAAATGCTAAGAAACAAAAGTCTCAAATTTCTCTGTCCTACTTATTCTTTCTCATCTGTTTCTTGTCTGTTCTTGAAGCAAAATGTAATGAGTTATATGTAAATGCATTCATGTTCCTGGAAATGAATCCATTAAAAATGAAATACCTAATCAAAACTTTTGTTTTATTTCTTGAGTCTTTCACTGAGTTTTGAAGTCTCAGTTGAGATATATCAAAAAAATAAAAAAATAATAACCTGGCAGGTCACATGGTTTAAAGCCTTTTTCAAGCTAACAAGTGGGAGTAAAATCTAAATATGCTTAAAATATTACATTATTCATCATTTCATTGTGTAATGAAGTTGAGAATAGGCACAAAAAGAGAAACTGGCTGGATATGGGAGAAAAAATTATATTCCTTAATTAAATAAAAGAAGTTTAATGGTATAGGGATAAGTGCATATTTTTACTTGCATGTACAATTTTCAGTAATCTGAATATATATATATATATATATGTGTGTGTGTGTGTGTGTGTGTGTGTGTGTGTGTGTGTGTGTGTATGTGAACATTTGTCTACATCATACACATAGCCTGAATCCTTGTATGGTCAAAATCCTGTATGTACACATGATCTATTACTTGTTTGTAGCCATGCTCAGTAACTTGCATATATTATGAGAATTATGCTGCATGAATGTATGACTGGTTATCTGCATACATCTGGTTAATTACTTGAATTTATGAATGTGGTCAGTTTTCTATCAAATTCAATCTTCCACAAAACTGATTTTTTCCTTCAGAAAATTTCAGATTGAGGAATTCCATAGTTCTGTGTTTTTCTATAACTTTACTGTGAATTCCTATGTTACACAGGGTTCATGGCCAACTTAAAAGCATTATTTGAATTCAGGTTCTCCTGACTCCATGGCCAGTGTTCTATCCACTGTGCCACCTAGCTGCCCCTTAAAGATATTATTTGAAACACATAGAAATAATGTCTTATATGAATATAGGATAACTGCCATATTTTTAATCCAATTTGATAAACATTTATTGAATTGTATTCAAGACAATGTACTAATCATTGGGGATAATGCAAAAAAAGGGAAAACAGTATCTGACCACAAGCAGATGTTGTACTAGGGAATATAAAACATCATAAAAGGACTTTAGGTTTAAACATTTGAGGACTGAAGGAAATGGGATGCCTTTCCTTGGAACAAACAAAACTGGGATGGGGGAAATTACCTGTGATTGATGTGTCAGGTATGTGAAAACCTGTTATGTGGAGGAAGAATTAGAATTATTCTCTTTGCCCCTATAGAGAAGAATCAGAAGCAATGGATGGAAGCTGCTGATTCTTAAAACAATATCTAGAACTTTAAAAAACAAATCAAAAGGGGCGGCTAGGTGGTACAGTGGATAGAGCAATGGCCCTGGAGTCAGGAGTACCTGAGTTGACATCTGCCCTCAGACATTTAAGAATGTGTGGCCTTGGGCAAGCCACTTAATCCCATTTACCTTACAAAAACCTAAAAAAAAATTACAAAAACTCAGGGTCAATATCACAAATTACAATAATATATAAAGAGATCCTAACAGATAAAGAGATCCACTAATAGATAAAGAGTCCAAAAGTAAGTGGAAAAAATTGGTTTGAGAGGTGGTGCTTCACTTAAACTCTCTCAAAGACATATTTGCACATCTTTGGAGATCTTTTAAAGGAAACTAAACAACTATTTGCCTTGTCAGCTATAGTATGAATCCTTTCAAATATGGGCTGGACTAACTGACTGTTCCAATCCTTTCCAATTCCACAATTACTTGATTCTTTTGTAGTGTATAAATTATATGATGAGGATTCATGTGGAGCCAGGTTCAAATCCTACTTTATATTCTTGATAACTGATTCTGGATAAATCATTTAAACATTTGAGATCTCCACTGTCTTGCAGATTTGTGTAGTTGTTGTGACTATTGATAGTTTAAATCAAATTCTTTGTTTTCTTAAAGGGTTTATCCATGTGATCTACATTTTTCTTGTGAAAATATAAATTGACACCACTGCAGCTATACTTCTGTTAATTCTGTATGGGCTTATCTGAATAATAAATTGATGGCAGTATTCAACTCTCAGGTACCAAGAGTTCCTTTATTATCTATTAAAAATGGCTTTACTATATTATTTAAAAGGACCTCATCAAATTAAAGACAGAACTGTGTGTGTGTGTGTGTGTGTGTGTGTGTGTGTATTTCTGTGTCTGTATGCCTGACTCTCCTTCAGAACGTTCTAGTAGCTGCTGATTGAGTCTCTGCCATGTTGAAGGATAAACCAAAATAGTTAATATGGAAATATAACCAAGTGTTTCTTTCATCAGTATCCTTCAGGATAAAGTACCATCTTAAGAATTATTCTTTCCTTTGCAGAAACTTTCCTTTGAGAAATTTGCAACCAAAGAAAATGAGAAGGCTATCCAACTTTGCATGTGTGCATAACTTCCAATTCATTAACTTGTGAGATCAACAGATTTATGAAAATTTTAACTGTCTTGAAGAGGTGGGGACTGTCATTTTTCATATTTTATGTCACATATAATATTCCTAGAATCTAGTACACTGCCCTGAACATAGTAGGTTCTTAATACATTGAAGCAAATGAAGTTGAAGTAAATTTGAATTGATTTTTCATAAATATAGAAACACCCAAATTCTTTCAATCAATAAAAGAAATTAAGTAGTTTAAACTTATGCAGATACTTAAAACTATATCTGGATTTTTTTAAAAAACACAGGGTCAGCCACAAACCACATTAATAGAGAGATTCCTTGAAAAAAAAATGAAGCTTCCACTGGAGGTCAGAAGGTGGGCAAAATAAATATATTTTATCCAGCATATTACTTGGTATATTCCATTTTAATAATGATCTTTGCTAGCTACAAACTAAACTATATAACTGAAAGACTTCAAGTCTTAAATGTTGAATTCTGAACAAAGCCACAATGTCCTCACTCTTGTTATAGTTCTTCTAATTCTAGAATTGGAGAAAAGCTTTTGGTAAAGATGCAGTAGCAAAATTAAATTTTTCCTGCAATAAAATTGTGGGGAAAATGATTTTCTTGGTTTCTCATTTAAAGACTGTTATGTACAAGTGTTTCTATTACCCCTTTTCACCTGTACTCATGTATCTTCATAAGGATAAATGAGTAAACTAACTCTATCTCTATATCTCTTGCCTATTTAATGACGCCAATACTAATTGAAAACCTTCTATGGTGTCAACATCCTATCAATAAATCCATATATTAATAGCACTACTATTCTCATGGCATCTCCATGCTTTGACCTGTTTTCTATTTTGCACTGGGCAATAAAAAAGGGATGAATTATATCTTACAATATCAAATTCTTCCCTGCTCATGAACATACATTTTTCTTGTCAAGCAAAGCAATAGCTCCTTAAACTTTCTTCTTTAATTTTCTCCAAAGTGGCTTTATAGTTCTTAAATTATATAATTCTTCTTTAGTAACTACATTGTTGGAGGATCAGTTAATCACACAGTAACAGTGTGAAGCTTTTGTTATCGTTTTGGTATTGACCCTCAACATTATGATGTGATTTCTATTAGATTTGAAAGACACAGTTTTTTAAAAAGTGCTTAATACCAATGCTTGGAATTGGCAGCCTAAAGCTTTTTCCCCTTTTCACCCCTTTCTACCTCTACTAATATGGCTTTTTTCGCTTTATAACCTATTTTCAACATTCAGTGATGAAAACCAGGTAAGCTAGAGGCACCTTAGGTTTGATAAATTTGTAATCTCAAGAATGACAGTGAATTAGACCTTGTTTCCACATAAGGCAGATAGTAGTCTCTTAGCAATCTGGATGTCACTTGGTGCAGCTCTAGAAAGTGTGGATAAGATGTATCCATACTATTATGATTGAAGGAAGATTTGTAGGTGTGGCACCCAAGAGTATAACATTCTTGATGAAGTTAAGAGGAACCCTTAGTGTTGTATGTAAGAAGAAGGTAATTCTGGGGAAAGTGCTAATTAATTTTAAACTTTTCTTTAAATAAAAATTGTCAAAAAATAATTTTATATCAAACCTGAAAGCACTGACTAGTATGGTGGGTGTTGAAGGAAGTACAAAATTTCAAAGAACTTATTGTCCAGTGACCCATATGCAGTTGATGTTGTTCAATTATTTCAGCTGTGACACTATTTTGACTTTTCTTGGTAAAGATGTTATATTGGTTTGCATTTCTTTCTCTAGTTAATTTTCCAGAAGAAAATACTGAGCCAAACTCAGGGCTTCTGGACATCATGTACAGCACTCTTACCATTGCAATATTTAGCTACCACCAAAATGGTCCATATATTTGCAAATATGGTTGTAATAACAAAACAATAGGGTACTAGTTTTAGTAAATGTGGTTGCATTAGATTTTCTTTACAATTGTATTTTAGTTAGCATTTTGTCACTATTATCCATTACTCTTTTTATCCACTTAAACTAAACTACTAGTCTTATGACTTCTGGTTTAATGGCAAAATAAAAAGTGATAGAAGACTCTTTCATATAACTTTTACTAATGATCTAATAAAGGCTACATATTAAATAATGACAAAGAAATTCAATTAGAACAATCATTGGGCAAGCAATCAACAAACATTTATTAAGCGCTAATTTTTGCCTGATACTGTACTAAGTTATGGGATATATATTCATATTATATATATATATGCACACATACATGTAAAAATGTACACACATATGACCTTCAAGTACAATATATTTTAATGAGAGAGACAATCAATCAAATAATGGAAAAAAAGCAAATGAACAAACATACATAAATAGGATCTATTTAAAATAGAATATAATCTTAGGAGGGAAAGTTCTTAAAGGTAAGGAATGTTTAAGACCTCTGTATAAAGGATTTGAAATGATTCTTTTTTAAAAAAAAATTTATTTAAGGCAATGGAGTTAAGTGACTTGCCCAAGGTCACATAGCTAGGCAAGTATTAAGTATCTGAGATCAGATTTGAACTCAGTTCCTCCTGACTCCAGGGCCACTACTCTGTCCACTGCACCACCTAGCTGTCCCCTGAAATGATTCTTGAAGGCAAGTTTACATTGTCAGAGATGGAGATAAGGAGAAAGAGTTTGTTTAGGAACAAAGCTAGAGTAAAGATGAATGATAGGAGTTTGAGTGCCATGTTTAAGGAATACCATTTAGGACAGCATGACTCAATTGTACAAAAATGAGACCATAAGCCTACAATAGTGTCTAAAAAAGGAGTCCTATCTAAATATGCAGTTCAATGATAAAAAAAATTTATATCCATCCAGAGCTATATTACAGTTTTGCTTTTCATTCTACCTTTTTCTTAGAGATTCCTGTTAAATAAAAAAAAAAAAATGGGAGACGATCTCAAGTTTCCTTTGCGACCTGTCTAAACTTTTCCTATTTGTGTGTGGATGTATGTGTATATGTATGTGTGTACTCATGGTAATTAAATTTATTCATGTCTCATTTGTTAATATTTTTTCATGTGAAATTCTCAGTGTCCAAATTAGGAACGAGGTACAACATGGAAACAAAGTAAAGACCGACAGATTGCTTTCTGTGGGGGGGGGTGGAGGGAGGGAAGTAAGATTGGGGAGAAAATTGTAAAACTCAAATAACATCTTTAATAAAAAATAAATTTAAAATAAAAAAAAAGAAAAACAAAGAAATTCTCAATGTATCAATGGATATTCATATATTGAATAAACTTTTGAAGAGGTTACCATTTCAGTTCCATGAACAAGTTTTGTTAATATATTGTCTGAATTTACTCTCCTGAAGTAAGACCAACAACATTTTTGGTTATAGGTTTCAGGAATATCCTGATGTGTTTTTTTTTTTTTTTGGCACAATTAACCCAAGCCCTAATCATGTTTTCCTCCTCCCTGAGCACCCTGTGAATAGTGGCCCAGATCCTTTTTTTGCAAGGCAATCAGATTAAGTGGCTTGCCCAAGGCCACACAGCTAGGTAATTATTAAGTGTCTGAAGTCAAATTTGAATGCAGGTCCTCCTGACTCCAGGGCCAGTGCTATGTCTATCTCACTACCTACCTGCCCTCACCCCAGATCCATTTAACTATTCAGCACCTATAACATTCCATAAAATTGTATTTACTATTAAACTATGGTAAAAACAAATGTATAAACATTATTGAAGAATAAAATAAGACATTTTAATTGAGATATCAGAGAACTATGATCAACATTTGAAAATGAATTCAATAATAATTAATAACTTTACCTGTAGTACATTAAAGATTCATGTAATTTTTAAAAGTGAAGGACATGACTCAGAAGATTGAAAAATAAAATAAATTCATCAAGAATCTTGTATATTAATCCTAGGCCTTTAATATCTAGAGAGGTAACTTATAGAAAATAGGAGAAAATAGGTACTTTATACACATCTACTGAAAAAAATAGAATGTAATGTGTTTTGTAATCATTAGACTTAATCCCTTCATTTTACAGAAGCCACTAGGTGTTACAGTGCATGAGTCAGGAAGACCTTAGCTGGTATCATGACATAGGTATTCTTAACTGTATGGCAAATAAGTCCCAGCCTAGTATCTAATATACAATTCACAAAATAATGATCAAAATGATCATCATGGGTTCATAGCTGTAGAGATTGGCAATATATCAGGAAACACCTAGTCTAGCATCTTCATTTTACAGATGAGGAAATGAAGATAAGTAATGTAACACTATAGGAAAAAAAAAATTGTATACACATGAATGCAAAAACATCCAGTTTTACTAATAGTTGCTAAGTAGTGGATAGGGAAATAAGACATTATGGAAACAAGCTATGTTTGCCTCAACAATGCCAATCAAAAGAAACTGATACATAAGAGAGAAAAAAGGGAGGGGAGATGTGGGGATATTCAACAAATACCTAAGAATGCATTGTCTAAGAATAGGGTATGTATTTTTGCAGTAAGGATTAAAATTTAGGAGTGGCATTATCCTGGATGGGGATACATTTTCTTTTCTACCAGAGGTGTCAAACAGCTCCCAAATGCAACCTGAAGCAAATTAAAATTTAATTGGGAAATATTTACAAAATGCATACAGATACAATAAAACATTGATAATACCAGTTAAAAAATATGTCAATAGGTAAACTGCAGGGATCATTATTTATCAATTAACCCCTCATTTTTATTTGAATTTGACAGCACTGATCTATAATGTCTCAGTCTATGAGGAAATCCAGTTCACTCAGAACAGTTTGAATATCACATTAGCTTCACCAATAACATGTCCAGAAGCACAATGATTTGGAACTGGGTATTACTTCCAAAGTTTGTCCATTATTTTTTGAGTCATATTTGTAGCAGTGGCTACAAAACTTAAATTTTGGAACACTAAGACCCCATGTTTCGAGGATACTTGCAAAACTTAGATTGCTAAAACTTGGTAATTTGTCCAATTCATCTAAAATGAGAAAGGAGAAACAAGGCACCAAAAAGACCAGGAATATACCAGACTCACAGGTGTCCCTTGTTACTCTGTCTCTTACTACATGCCTTCAAATGAGAGAGTATTATAAATTAATGTCTGAAGTGCTGCTCAGTTAGCAACTTTGGAAAATTCCACTCCCATTATATTCTAGTTATACATCCAATTCTTAGACTTTCACTACTTGTTTATCAGACCAGAGACAATTATGGGATGGCTAATACTCAGATTTCTCCAAAACATTTCCATTACATCGTTACATCTTTCCAAGAAATAGTTTTAACTTCTTCCATGTGGTGAATGACAGTAAAAACATCCTGCACATATGATACTATGGGCATTTTATGGTAACTTTAATAATTGTATTTTAATATTATTTGTTTCCTTTGTGATCCTATGCATTTTACTTTTGTCCATTAAATATTATTCTAAGAAGGGATGA